>NW_028319655.1:0-147500 GCF_062004578.1 Staurois parvus
GGGGAGTCCGGGCAGAGGGCCCGCCTTCCCCAGGGAGTGGGAGGGGAGTCCGGGCGGAGGGCCCGCCGTCTCCAGGGAGTGGGAGGGGAGTCCGGGCGGAGGGCCCGCCGTCTCCAGGGAGTGGGAGGGGAGTCCGGGCGGAGGGCCCGCCGTCTCCAGGGAGTGGGAGGGGAGTCCGGGCGGAGGGCCCGCCTTCTCCAGGGAGTGGGAGGAGGGCCCGCCTTCTCCAGGGAGTGGGAGGAGGGCCCGCCTTCTCCAGGGAGTGGGAGGAGGGCCCGCCTTCTCCAGGGAGTGGGAGGAGGGCCCGCCGTCTCCAGGGAGTGGGAGGGGAGTCCGGGCGGAGGGCCCGCCGTCTCCAGGGAGTGGGAGGGGAGTCCGGGCGGAGGGCCCGCCGTCTCCAGGGAGTGGGAGGGGAGTCCGGGCGGAGGGCCCGCCGTCTCCAGGGAGTGGGAGGGGAGTCCGGGCGGAGGGCCCGCCGTCTCCAGGGAGTGGGAGGGGAGTCCGGGCGGAGGGCCCGCCATCTCCAGGGAGTGGGAGGGGAGTCAGGGCAAAGGGCCCGCCATCTCCAGGGAGTGGGAGGGGAGTCCGGGCAAAGGGCCCGCCGTCTCCAGGGAGTGGGAGGGGAGTCCGGGCAAAGGGCCCGCCGTCTCCAGGGAGTGGGAGGGGAGCCCGGGCGGAGGGCCCGCCGTCTCCAGGGAGTGGGAGGGGAGCCCGGGCGGAGGGCCCGCCGTCTCCAGGGAGTGGGAGGGGAGTCCGGGCGGAGTGCCCGCCGTCTCCAGGGAGTGGGAGGAGAGTCCGGGCGGAGGGCCCGCCTTCTCCAGGGAGTGGGAGGAGGGCCCGCCGTCTCCAGGGAGTGGGAGGGGAGTCCGGGCGGAGGGCCCGCCATCTCCAGGGAGTGGGAGGGGAGTCCGGGCAAAGGGCCCGCCGTCTCCAGGGAGTGGGAGGGGAGTCCGGGCGGAGGGCCCGCCGTCTCCAGGGAGTGGGAAGGGAGTCCGGGCGGAGGGCCCGCCGTCTCCAGGGAGTGGGAAGGGAGTCCGGGCGGAGGGCCCGCCGTCTCCAGGGAGTGGGAGGGGAGTTCAGGCGGAAGGCCCACCTACCTGATGACACAGACTGTTCCCATTTGCTGACTAATAATTAATGGGCTTTACCCTTTTAGAGGTAGAGCGATCCATGGGGGGGGATAAACACGACTCGCTCACCAGTACCAGCATGTCCATGAGAGATCATGGGTCAGTGCTCAGCTGAGCTTCCAGTCTAAATCTGCCCATTCCAAGATGTTTTTTTCTTTTTTTTCCCGAAGGCAGCTACAGCCTGGGTAGATAATCCTGTCCCCTGCCAGCGTGCTGCACAGAATCTTTGTTCTCTCTGGAAGCAGTGGCCTCTCTGCAGAGGTTCAACACGCCCCCTGCCAAGTCAGATCTAGTGCTCTCCAGCTAATGCTTCCTGCTGTTTGTAGAGCTGCCTCTAGGTTAGACTTGCAGGGGAGGGGGATGCGTTGGAACTCTTTGCAGAGAGGCCACTGCTTCCAAACAAAGGTCCAACACCACCCCCCCTCTCTCCAATCAGGAAGCATTAGCTTTGCCAGTTGGAGAGCTCTAGATCTGACTTGGCAGGGCGGCATGTCGGACCTCTGCAGAGAAGCCGCTGCTTTCACATAGAGCAAGGTCTCTTCTATGCAGCATTCTGGCAGGGGACGGGCTTTTCCGTTCTGACATTGAAGGACCCTTTCTGTCTGTGGGGAAGCAGTGGCCTCTCTGCAGAGGTCCAGCACACTCCCTGCCAAGTCAGGGCTCTCCAGTCAGCAAAGCTGATTGGGAGAGCTCTAGCTCAGACTTGCAATGGGGGGGTGTTGGACCTCTGCAGAGAGGCCACTGCTTCCACACGGAGGGCAAGGGTCATCCTCTGCGGCATTTTTTTTCTCCTATGGATGCCCCTGAAATGTATTTTGATCATTTTAAAGTGAGAGGTCGATGGGGCGTTATGGTCGGTATAGGTGGGTCAGAGACAGGCTGGGTGGGGGAGGGGTAAAGGGGATTTTGTATTGTGTTCCCTGGTTGGAGTTCAGCTTTAAGGGGACATACTGTATGTAAATATTTCTGCGATGATCTCGGCGGCCCGGGACGGTTATCTGTTAGCCGGAAGTTGCATCTCCATTAACAAGGACGGCGGGGAGCCCGCGTTGTCGGAGAGCCCGCGTTGTCGGAGAGCCCGCGTTGTCGGAGAGCCCGCGTTGTCGGAGAGCCCGCGTTGTCGGAGAGCCCGCGTTGTCGGAGAGCCCGCGTTGTCGGAGAGCCCGCGTTGTCAGAGATCCTTCTAACAAACTTCTTGGTTTTTGCATTTTCTTTTTTTTTCTTTTTTTTTTCATATTTTTTCTTTTTTAATTCTTCTGGATTTGGCTGCAGAATAAAGCCGCTGGGATTAAATGCCAGCAATGGGGGGGCGGCGCTCTGGAGCAGCCCCTCCTATTCTCTGTTGGGGGAGGGGCCTCTCCCGGTGTCAGACAGATGGGGGCCAGTTTTTTTTGCTTTTCCAGACCTGTATGTGATCCTATCTTGGCTCTCAGCCACCCAGATTTGTTAAATAAAATGCGTTTTTTTTTTCTTTTGTAGACGTCTCGCCTGGCTTTCTTTTATCTTCGATTTTATTAAAGGGACACTCCGCTTTAATAACTCAGTCATGTACACGGCGGGGGTTTAGACAGCCCTGGGACTTGATTGCGGGTCAAAAGCCCGCGCATCCGCATTCAATGAACATCTTTTGGAGTTGCATGTATACTTTGTAAATGGGGGTCATCCACCTGGCTCTTGCTTGTTACGGGCCTGTGTCATTCTCAGGACTGGATGGACAAATACAAATCCTTTGGCAGGTAAAATGTCTCTCGTGTCTACTTGGTCAAGATGGGATTTGGCAGAAGACGACTTCTAGTGCAGTTTTATGGTTCCTCCTTTGGTGTTAAAGCTGAATTCTGGGTGCAGAGATTTTAATTCACCTTTTTGCTGCCAGAGCCAGTTCTGCATTTTGTTTGCACACGTTTAATCAGCTTAGAGCTGAAGGTTGGTTACAACTATTTTCCTAAAACATCACCCTAGAGCAGTGCTCTTCAAACTGTGGCCCTTTGCTTTTATTCCTTGGGGTGCTATTCCTCCCACTGACACCAAGGATGGGACACTATTCCTCCCACTGACACCAAGGATGGGACACTATTCCTCCCACTGACACCAAGGATGGGACACTATTCCTCCCACTGACACCAAGGATGGGACACTATTCCTCCCACTGATACCAATGATGGGACACTATTCCTCCCACTGACACCAAGGATGGGACACTATTCCTCCCACTGACACCAAGGATGGGACACTATTCCTCCCACTGACACCAAGGATGGGACACTATTCCTCCCACTGACACCACGGATGGGGGTGCCATTCCTCCCACTGACACCACGGATGGGGGTGCCATGCCTCCCACTGGCAACAGCGATGGGGCACAAATTCTCCCCTTGACATCAATGATAGTTGCAATATTCTACTAATGCAAGAGATGGAGAAAAAAAATTCTCCTACTGATACCAATGCAGAGACACTATTACTTCCTTTGACACCAAAGATCGGACACTATTCCTTCCACTGACATCAGAGATGGGGAACAAATTCTCCCACTGACACCAATGATGGGACAATATTACTTCCTTTGACACCAAAAATGGGGCACAAGTTCTCCCACTGACACCAATGATGAGACACTACTCTTTCCACTGACAACAGAAATGGGGGCACAAATTCTCCCCCTGACACCAATGATGGGAAAATATTACTTCCTTTGACACCAGAGATGGGGCACTATTCCTCCCACTGATACCAATGATGGGGCACTATTCCTCCCACTGATACCAATGATGGGGCACTATTCCTCCCACTGATACCAATGATGGGGCACTATTCCTCTCACGCCAACGATGGGGCACTATTCCTCCCACTGACACCAAAGATGGGGCATTATTCCTCTCACTGACACCAAAGATGGGGCATTATTCCTCTCACTGACACCAAAGATGGGGCATTATTCCTCTCACTGACACCAAAGATGGGGCATTATTCCTCTCACTGACACCAAAGATGGGGCACTATTCCTCCCACTGACACCAAAGATGGGGCATTATTCCTCTCACTGACACCAACGATGGGGCACTATTCCACTGACACCCATGATGGGGCACGATTCCTCTCACTGATGCCAACGATGGGGCACTATTCCTCCCACTGATACCAATGATGGGGCACTATTCCTCTCACTGACGCCAACGATGGGGCACTATTCCACTGACACCCATGATGGGGCACGATTCCTCCCACTGATGCCAACGATGGGGCACTATTCCTCCCACTGACACCAACGATGGGGCACTATTCCTCTCACTGACGCCAACGATGGGGCACTATTCCACTGACACCAACGATGGGGCACTATTCCACTGACGCCAACGATGGGGCTCTATTCCACTGACGCCAACGATGGGGCTCTATTCCACTGACGCCAACGATGGGGCACTATTCCACTGACGCCAACGATGGGGCACTATTCCACTGACGCCAACGATGGGGCACTATTCCACTGACGCCAACGATGGGGCACTATTCCTCCCACTGACGCCAACGATGGGGCACTATTCCTCCCACTGACGCCAACGATGGGGCACTATTCCTCCCACTGACGCCAACGATGGGGCACTATTCCTCCCACTGACGCCAACGATGGGGCACTATTCCTCCCACTGACGCCAACGATGGGGCACCATTCCTCTCAGTGACACTGGAGATGGGGGAATTAATTCTCGCACTGACCCAAACTGTGGGACACTATTCAACTGACACCAATGAAGTAGTTTTTTGTGGTTTTTTTTTTATATTCCCGTTGACTATCAATCCTATGGCATTGTTTACTTCCATTGAGGCTGTGGCATGGTTTTTCTTTTTTTTTTTTATATATTAAATCCACTAGCCGCAGTCCAGCCCCCCCCTAAAGTTTGAAGGGCACGAAACTGGCCTTTTTGTTTTGATTGGTTGGAGACCTCTAGCCTAGATAAAATAAAATGGCGGCAGTTCCATATTTCTCTGGTTCATTGAAGGACACAGCTGTACTTCTCACAGGATGGGTTGGGTGCTGCCACCTTCAGGAGCTGCACGGTAGGTTCAATTTACACTAAAAAAAACATGAGAGCAACAGTTTATGAAACACATTTCTGTGAAAATACTATTTTATTTTTTTTCTCTTTTCAAATTTTAGGGCTCACAAGCCCATTACCCAATTTTTGCTCTAATAGATGAGGTTGTCATCCAGATCCCCAAGTCAAGGTTTAAAATTGTGTACATCCCTATATGATGAGTTTCTTTTGATGACTGAGACCCCTGATGACGTCTCATGGAAGATGACCAAAGTCTTGTCACATGATCAGGTCAGGTGATGTCACCCATGGTCTTACTATGGAGCGTCTGTTGTTTGCTGCCCCTCCTCTAGAAGACTCCTGATATCTGACCTTCCCTCCAGTGCTGCTAATGGAGCAGAGATCATGCTGCTGGCTATGGTGGGGGTCATGGTGGTGAACACGGTGCTTCTGGATCAATAGATGGAAGGGGAGATCAGGGAACGGATGTTTGCTGATCTCCCTCTCCTCTATGGGGTGGCATCCTAGGAGCCATGGTGATGGGGGTCCAGCAGTTACAGGATCTCCGCCCAATGGCTTCCATCTGACAGCTGATGATCAGCCTGGCCGATTTATCCAACCTCAGCTGCCAGGAGTGCGTGTAACCCACCCTCTGCTGACATAAGTCGTGGGGAGAAAAGGGTTAAATATATTCACCAGCCGCACGTGATAGAATTCACTCATCTTGCACCAAATGGCCTTACAAACCAAGATCTTATCTTGTAAAAGTATCTGTGACCTCATCACTGTGCAAAGAGCAGAGCTGTGGGAGGGGCCCAGCAGCTCCACCTACTAGGGTATGGAAAATTACAGAAGGGGGCGGAAACGAGACCAGTCACCTTGTGGAAGGAGAGAGAGCGACAGTGAGCGGTCTTTATTACAGGAAGAAAGTCTCACACTGGATTACGGCACAGATCTGGAAAAAATACACAAAGCACACCGAGGTCTTTGAAATCCGGTGGTGTCACTGGCCCCCAATCAGATAATCCCTCTTAGATTGTAAGCTCCCAGGATCAGGACCCTCCTAACCCTCTTGTATTGTCTCCCGTTATATTGTAAAGTTCTGAGCAAACTGTTGGTGATATATAAATCCTGTATATTAATACTCTGCTGGTGTCACTGCTCCTCAGTCAGATCCTCCTCTGGCATAGCTGCCCCCAATCAGGTCTTCCTCTGGCGTTTCTGGTATCTAATCAGATTTTCCTCTGGTCTCACTGGCCCCCAATCAGATCCTTCTTTGGAGTCTCTGGCTCTCAATCAGATCCTCCCCTGATGTCACTGGCTCCTATATCCAATCCTCCTCTGGAGTCACTGGCCCCTAATCTGATCCTCTGGAGTCACTGGCCCTTAATTCGATCCTCTGGAGTTACTGGCCCCTAATCCGATTCTCCTCTGGAGTCACTGGCCCTTAATTCGATCCTCTGGAGTTACTGGCCCCTAATCCGATTCTCCTCTGGAGTCCCTGGCCCCTAATCCGATCCCCCTCTGGAGTCACTGGCCCCTAATCCGATCCTCTGGAGTCACTGGCTCCTAATCCCATCCTCTGGAGTCACTGGCCCCTAATCCGATTCTCCTCTGGTGTCACTGGCCCCTAATCCGATCCTTCTGTGGAATCTCTGGCCCCTAATCCGATTCTCCTCTGGAGTCACTGGCCCCTAATCCAATCCTTCTCTGGAGTCCCTGGCCCCTAATCCGATCCTTCTGTGGAATCTCTGGCCCCTAATCCGATTCTTCTCTGGAGTCACTGACCCCTAATCCAATCCTTCTCTGGAGTCCCTGGCCCCTAATCCGATCCCTCTCTGGAGTCCCTGGCCCCTAATCCGATCCCTCTCTGGAGTCCCTGGGCCCTAATCCGATCCTCCTCGTTTGTCCCTAACCCGATCCTCCTCTGGAGTCCCTGGCCCCTAATCCGATCCTCCTCTGGAGTCTCTGGCCCCAATCCGATCCTTCTTTGGAATTTCTGGCCCCTAATCCGATTCTCCTCTGGTGTCACTGGCCCCTAATCCGATCCTTCTTTGGAATCTCTGGCCCCTAATCCGATTCTCCTCTGGAGTCCCTGGCCCCTAATCCGATCCCTCTCTGGAGTCCCTGGCCCCTAATCCGATCCCTCTCTGGAGTCCCTGGGCCCTAATCCGATCCTCCTCGAGTCACTAGCCCCTAATCCAGTCTTCCTTTGGAGTCGCCGGCCCCTAACCCGATCCTCTGGAGTCGTTTGCCCCTAACCCGATCCTCCTCTGGAGTCCCTGGCCCCTAATCCGATCCTCCTCTGGAGTCTCTGGCCCCTAATCCGATCCTCCTCTGGAGTCTCTGGCCCCTAATCTGATCCTCCTCTGGAGTCCCTGGCCCCTAATCCGATCCTCCTCTGCAGTCACTGGCCCCTAATCCGAACCTCTGAAGTCACTAGTCCCTAATCCGATCTGGAGTTGCTGGCCCCTAATCTAATCCTCTAGAGTCGCTGGCCCCTAACCCAATCCTCTGGAGTCGCCGGCCCCTAACCCGATTCTCCTCTGGAGTCCCTGGCCCCTAATCAGATGCTCCTCTGGAGTCCCTGCCCCCTAATCCGCACCTCTAAAGTCATTAGTCCCTAATCTGATCTGGAGTTGCTGGCCCCTAACCCAATCCTCTGGAGTCTCCGGCTCCTAATCTGATCCTTCTCTGGAGTCACTGGCCCCTAATCCGATCCTCCTCTGGAGTCACTGGCTCCTAATCCCATCCTCTGGAGTCACTGGCCCCTAATCCCATCCTCTGGAGTCACTGGCCCCTAATCCCATCCTCTGGAGTCACTTGCTCCTAATCCGATCCTTCTTTGGAATCTCTGGCCCCTAATCCGATTCTCCTCTGGAGTCACTGGCCCCTAATCCGATCCTTCTCTGGAGTCCCTGGCCCCTAATCAGATGCTCCTCTGGAGTCCCTGGCCCCTAATCCGATCCCTCTCTGGAGTCCCTGGCCCCTAATCCGATCCTTCTTCGGAATCTCTGGCCCCTAATCCGATTCTCCTCTGGAGTCACTGGCCCCTAATCCGATCCTTCTCTGTAGTCACTGGCCCCTAATCCGATCCTCCTCTGGAGTCACTGGCCCCTAATCCGATCCTCTGGAGTCGCTGGCCCCTAATCCGATCCTCCTCTGCAGTCACTGGCCCCTAATCCGATCCTCCTCTGCAGTCACTGGCCCCTAATCCGAACCTCTGAAGTCACTAGTCCCTAATCCGATCTGGAGTTGCTGGCCCCTAATCTAATCCTCTAGAGCCGCTGGCCCCTAACCCGATCCTCTGGAGTCGCCGGCCCCTAACCCGATTCTCCTCTGGAGTCACTGGCCCCTAACCCGATCCTCTGGAGTCGCCGGCCCCTAACCCGATCCTCCTCTGGAGTCACTGGCCCCCTCTCGGATTCTCTTGGCTCATTTGGGTTCTCTGGCTGCCCTGGAGAAAATTCATCTTCTCTTTCCACATTCTCAGACTCTGGTTTCCTCATTAGTAGTGAGTGCGCTCCCCGAGGTCTCCTCTGAGACGCCAAGAGATCCGTCCTCCATCACAGACATGGAAATACCAACTTCTAAAATAACAACTCCTGTGACTTCTCACTTTATAAATCCTCCCCTTCCGTTTTGTACAGTTGGCAATAGGGGATCATGGGGCCCCTGTGTCCTTGCCCAAACTCAAAAAAGCCTATGAAAAAGGTACCAGGGGCATCTCATGGGGCCCCCTACTGACCCCGGGCCGTTGGGCAGTGCCCGAGTTTCCAAATGGTCAGTCCGCCCCTGGACCCATCTCTCTGCTCCCGTTCCTCCCACAGACACCAATGATGGGCCATTATTCCTACCACTGACACCATAAAGTTTTCTTACTCCCACTGGTGACCATGTCTGAGGCATTGTCTACTCCCACTAATGCATTTTCTACCCCGATGCACATGACACCAGTCGAGATTGGCCCCTAATCCAAACCTCTGGAGTCACTAGCCCCTAATCCAATCTTTCTTTGGAGTCACTGGCCCCTAACCCGATCTGCCTTTGGAGTCACTGGCCCCTAATCCGATCCTCCTCTGGAGTCCCTGGCCCCTAGTCCAATCCTCCTCTGGAGTCACTGGCCCCTAATCCGATTCTCCTCTGGAGTCAATGGCCCCTAATCCGATCTTCCTTTGGAGTCACTGGCCCCTAATCCGATCCTCCTCAGGAGTCTCTGGCCCCTAATCCGATCCTCCTCTGGAGTCCCTGGCCCCTAATCTGATCCTCCTCTGGAGTCCCTGGCCCCTAGTCCGATCCTCCTCTGGAGTCACTGGCCCCTAATCCGATCCTCCTCTGGAGTCACTGCCCCCTAATCCGATCTTCCTTTGGAGTCACTGGCCCCTAATCCGATCCTCCTCTGCAGTCTCTGGCCCCTAATCCGATCCTCCTCTGGAGTCTCTGGCCCCTAATCCGATCCTCCTCTGCAGTCTCTGGCCCCTAATCCGATCCTCCTCTGGAGTCTCTGGCCCCTAATCCAAACCTCTGGAGTCACTAGCCCCTAATCCAATCTTTCTTTGGAGTCACTGGCCCCTAACCCGATCTGCCTTTGGAGTCACTGGCCCCTAATCCGATCCTCCTCTGGAGTCCCTGGCCCCTAGTCCAATCCTCCTCTGGAGTCACTGGCCCCTAATCCGATTCTCCTCTGGAGTCAATGGCCCCTAATCCGATCTTCCTTTGGAGTCACTGGCCCCTAATCCGATCCTCCTCAGGAGTCTCTGGCCCCTAATCCGATCCTCCTCTGGAGTCCCTGGCCCCTAATCTGATCCTCCTCTGGAGTCCCTGGCCCCTAGTCCGATCCTCCTCTGGAGTCACTGGCCCCTAATCCGATCCTCCTCTGGAGTCACTGCCCCCTAATCCGATCTTCCTTTGGAGTCACTGGCCCCTAATCCGATCCTCCTCTGCAGTCTCTGGCCCCTAATCCGATCCTCCTCTGGAGTCTCTGGCCCCTAATCCGATCCTCCTCTGCAGTCTCTGGCCCCTAATCCGATCCTCCTCTGGAGTCTCTGGCCCCTAATCCGATCCTCCTCTGCAGTCTCTGGCCCCTAATCCGATCCTCCTCTGGAGTCTCTGGCCCCTAATCCGATCCTCCTCTGGAGTCTCTGGCCCCTAATCCGATCCTCCTCTGGAGTCTCTGGCCCCTAATCCGATCCTCCTCTGCAGTCTCTGGCCCCTAATCCGATCCTCCTCTGGAGTCTCTGGCCCCTAATCCGATCCTCCTCTGCAGTCTCTGGCCCCTAATCCGATCCTCCTCTGCAGTCTCTGGCCCCTAATCCGATCCTCCTCTGGAGTCTCTGGCCCCTAATCCGATCCTCCTCTGGAGTCTCTGGCCCCTAATCCGATCCTCCTCTGGAGTCTCTGGCCCCTAATCCGATCCTCCTCTGCAGTCTCTGGCCCCTAATCCGATCCTCCTCTGGAGTCTCTGGCCCCTAATCCGATCCTCCTCTGGAGTCTCTGGCCCCTAATCCGATCCTCCTCTGCAGTCTCTGGCCCCTAATCCGATCCTCCTCTGCAGTCTCTGGCCCCTAATCCGATCCTCCTCTGGAGTCTCTGGCCCCTAATCCGATCCTCCTCTGGAGTCTCTGGCCCCTAATCCGATCCTCCTCTGCAGTCTCTGGCCCCTAATCCGATCCTCCTCTGCAGTCTCTGGCCCCTAATCCGATCCTCCTCTGCAGTCTCTGGCCCCTAATCCGATCCTCCTCTGGAGTCTCTGGCCCCTAATCCGATCCTCCTCTGGAGTCTCTGGCCCCTAATCCGATCCTCCTCTGGAGTCTCTGGCCCCTAATCCGATCCTCCTCTGCAGTCTCTGGCCCCTAATCCGATCCTCCTCTGCAGTCTCTGGCCCCTAATCCGATCCTCCTCTGCAGTCTCTGGCCCCTAATCCGATCCTCCTCTGGAGTCTCTGGCCCCTAATCCGATCCTCCTCTGGAGTCTCTGGCCCCTAATCCGATCCTCCTCTGCAGTCTCTGGCCCCTAATCCGATCCTCCTCTGGAGTCTCTGGCCCCTAATCCGATCCTCCTCTGGAGTCTCTGGCCCCTAATCCGATCCTCCTCTGCAGTCTCTGGCCCCTAATCCGATCCTCCTCTGGAGTCTCTGGCCCCTAATCCGATCCTCCTCTGGAGTCTCTGGCCCCTAATCCGATAATAATATTGTATATAAATCCTGTATAATAATAATAACATACACATATATGGTATCGCTGCGATCATCAGGAGCCAGAAAAATTATTTTGGGTTGTTATTTAGTGTTCGGTTATGTTAGTAGCAAGAAATATACAGCTTAATTTTAAAAAAATCATTATCATTTTTACTATTTTGGACAAGTTTTCTTTTGATAATAATAAAAAAAAAAAAAATCAGGATATATCATTACCATTCACTACTAAATGAAAGCCCAATTTATCATAAAAAAAAAATGCGCTATAATAATTTATTTATTTCAGATACTTATATAGCGCTGTCAATGTACGCAGCACTTTACATATATATTGTACATTCACTTCAGTCCCTGACCCTCAAGGGGCGTCCAATCTAAGGTCCCTAACTCACATCCAGCACAGTGGCTAAGTGGTTAGCACTTCCGAATAGCAGTACTCGGGTCGCTGGTTCGAATCCCAACCACAGCACCACCTGTCTGGAGTTTGCATGTTCTCCCTGTGCCTGCGTGGGTTTCCTCCCACACTCCAAAGACATGCTGGTAGGTGAATTATCTCCTGTCTAAATTGTCCCTAGTATGTGTATGTATGAATGTGAGTTAGGGACCTTAGATTGGACGCCCCTTGAGGGTTAGGGACCTTAGATTGTACGCCCCTTGAGGGTTGGGGACCTTAGATTGGATGCCCCTTGAGGGTTAGGGACCTTAGATTGGATGCCCCTTGGGGGTTAGGGACCTTAGATTGGATCCCCCTTGAGGGTTAGGGACCTTAGATTGTACGCCCCTTGAGGGTTAGGGACCTTAGATTGTACGCCCCTTGAGGGTTAGGGACCTTAGATTGGATGCCCCTTGGGGGTTAGGGACCTTAGATTTTACGCCCCTTGAGGGTTAGGGACCTTAGATTGGATGCCCCTTGAGGGTTAGGGACCTTAGATTTTACGCCCCTTGAGGGTTAGGGACCTTAGATTGTACGCCCCTTGAGGGTTAAGGACCTTAGATTGTACGCCCCTTGTGTGTTAGGGACCTTAGATTGAACGCCCCTTGAGGGTTAGGGACCTTAGATTGTATGCCCCTTGAGGGTTAGGGACCTTAGATTGTACGCCCCTTGTGTGTTAGGGACCTTAGATTGGACGCCCCTTGAGGGTCGGGGACCTTAGATTGTACGCCCCTTGAGGGTCAGGGACCTTAGATTGGATGCCCCTTGAGGGTTAGGGACCTTAGATTGTACGCCCCTTGAGGGTTGGGGACCTTAGATTGGACGCCCCTTGAGGGTCGGGGACCTTAGATTGGATGCCCCTTGAGGGTTAGGGACCTTAGATTGTACGCCCCTTGAGGGTCGGGGACCTTAGATTGGACGCCCCTTGAGGGTCGGGGACCTTAGATTGGACGCCCCTTGAGGGTCGGGGACCTTAGATTGGAAGCCCCTTGAGGGTCGGGGACCTTAGATTGGACGCCCCTTGAGGGTCGGGGACCTTAGATTGTACGCCCCTTGAGGGTCAGGGACCTTAGATTGGATGCCCCTTGAGGGTCAGGGACCTTAGATTGGACGCCCCTTGAGGGTCAGGGACCTTAGATTGGACGCCCCTTGAGGGTTAGGGACTTTGTATGTATGAATTAATCCACCTGGATGCACAAAGCAGATGACATGGACGGTTTTACTAACACGTGTCAAAGTTGCAAAATTGTGCTTCGGTACAGGGGTGGACTGACAACTCATGGGACCCCCGGGCAATAGGGGATCATGGGGCCCGTGTCCTCGACCACACTCAAACCACACCCAAAAAAGCTTATAAAAGGTACCAGGGGCATCTCATGGGGCCCCTTACTGACCCCGGGCCCTCTGGCAGTGCCCGAGTTTCCAAATGGTCAGTCCGCCCCGCCTACAAGTCACGTTCATTCATTTTGTTACTATTATGGAATATATCCTGAAAGCTCCGACCACTGTTGTCTGGGGGGTGCCTTTGCCCTTTCTATGCCTGAGAAATATGTAAATTATGTTCTTCTCTCAGTTTAAAGTAAAGAATTAAAAAATAATAAAACAACAAAAAAAAAAAGAAATCGCACTTTCCGGGTGAACTATAAACGCCTCTAAGAATGCCGTTATGACCGGTTAGAAAGTCAGAAAATCCAATCCTATTTCCCGTGGTGCAGTACTGACCCCGAGCAGCAGGTGGCAGCAGATCCATTGCTCATTAATACTGCGGCTGCCCCACTGACCTACATTACAGCTGATATAAGACCTCCTGGAGACATGAGAACTGTCTGTGATGCCTGTAGCATCCCAAGCAGGCAGGTAAACGTATGATCCTCCAGGCACAAAGGGGGCCCCCTCTTCATCTGCAGTGACCCTAAAGAGAACAGTTTGGTTGGTAAAGAAAGAACAATGCTGCCATGGTTATTTGGGATGATTGTGTTCCTGGCAGGGGCGGACTGACCATTTGGAAACTCAGGCACTGCCCGAGGGCCCGGGGTCAGTAGGGGGCCCCATGAGATGCCCTTGGTACCTTTTTCATAGGCTTTTTTTGAGTTTGGGCAAGGACACAGGGGCCCCATGATCCCCTATTGCCCGGGGGCCCCATGAGTTGTCAGTCCGCCCCTGGTTCCAGGCTCCATAGTTGCCGCCGCCACCACCACCAGCAGCCGGTTGAGCATCAATCATTTTGGCAAGGGGCAAGGTAATGATGTCACGGGGCCCCTGGTGATCTGATTGGCCGCATACATCTGCTGATACATCGTCCTAGCTCACAGGACAACCACCTGCACTGTGTGAAGACAGGTCCACTTGGTGTCAGGAGCTCCATGCAGGGGCCTCTTCTGCAGCTCTGTATAAGGGACCCAATTCATCCCATTCATTGGACCCTCCACATTAAGTCGGTGCCCCGTCCTGAATGAGGAGGTGAAGAATGGCCACACGTGAGGAGAATATCAGCTGCTGGAGCTGAATGGGGCCCCCTCGGGCTGCTAACAGACTCACAATGGGCCCTGAGCTGGTTCATTTCTCCACACAATCCATCAAATTATGACCGATCACTTGAGTGCAGAGGGACCTTCACAGAGAACGAGGAGGGCAACCAGCAGCAGATTACAATAACGGGAAGACGGGTTAATGAATGGTCCATCCAAAAGTATTATTTCAGTTATAGGCGGGGTCTGGAAAGCCTATCCTTCTGCTTCCACAGTGAAGAACAATTATCACCTCATCAAATGCTTTTTCAAGCAAATATTGAGATACATAGATGGGTTCTCGCTGTGACTTCCTTACAGGTCATAGGCCTCTCCTCTTCTGGGAGTGTCTAATGACTGTCTGTGCTGGCCCAGCTTCTCCGTCCCTCACCTCCCCTGCATAACCTTATATGTAGCTGTCAGGAGTGGAGCGGAAGGGAATACTATAGCCCAACCATTCTCATGCAAGGTTCCTCCAGAGGTTGCTTGGGGGGTTCCTGAGCTGTGGCTAATTGACCTCCCATTTACTAGTGCCTGAATACATCCAGAGCCAAAGCCGTATGGCAGAGCCGGGGCAATGACACCAATTATTCTTTTAGCTGTCTGTAAGGGTGGAATTCTGATCATCAACTGTAAGGGAGGTTCTGCCTACTGACCACCAGTGTAAGGGACATTTTTCCTACTGGCCACCAGTGAAAGGCACATTCTTCCTACTGGCCACCAATTAAAGGAGCACTCTTGCCACTGACCACCGATAAAACAAACATTCTTCTTACTGGCCATCAATGTAAGGAGCATTCTTCCCAATAACCAATGATGTAAGGGACATTCTTCCCACTGACCGCCAATGTAAGGGACATTCTTCCCACTGACCACCAATGTAAAGGACATTCTTCCCAATGACCACCAATGTAAGGGACATTCTTACCACTGATCACCAATGTAAGGGACATTCTTCCCACTGATCACCAATGTAAGGGACATTCTTCCCAATGACCACCAATGTAAGGGACATTCTTCCCACTGATCCCCAATGTAAGGGACATTCTTCCCACTGACCACCAATGTAAGGGACATTCTTCCCACTAACCACCAATGTAAAGGACATTCTTCCCAATGACCACCAATATAAGAGACATTCTTCCCACTGACCACCAATGTAAGGGACATTCTTCCCACTAACCACCAATGTAAAGGACATTCTTCCCAATGACCACCAATGTAAGGGACATTCTTCCCACTGACCACCAATGTAAAGGACATTCTTCCCAATGACCACCAATATAAGAGACATTCTTCCCACTGACCACCAATGTAAGGGACATTCTTCCCACTGACCCCCAATGTAAGGGACATTCTTCCCACTGATCACCAATGTAAGGAACATTCTTCCCACTGATCACCAATGTAGGGGACATTCTTCCCACTGATCACCAATGTAAGGGACATTCTTCCCACTGACCACCAATGTAAGGGACATTCTTCCCACTGACCGCCAATGTAAGGGACATTCTTCCCACTGACCACCAATGTAAGGGACATTCTTCCCACTGACCCCCAATGTAAGAGACATTCTTCCCACTGACCGCCAATGTAAGGGACATTCTTCCCACTGATCACCAATGTAAGGGACATTCTTCCCACTGATCACCAATGTAAGGGACATTCTTCCCACTGATCGCCAATGTAGGGGACATTCTTCCCACTGACCGCCAATGTAAGGAACATTCTTCCCACTGACCTCCAATGTAAGGGACATTCTTCCCACTGACCGCCAATGTAAGGGACATTCTTCCCACTGACCTCCAATGTAAGGGACATTCTTCCCACTGACCACCAATGTAAGGGACATTCTTCCCACTGACCCCCAATGTAAGGGACATTCTTCCCACTGACCACCAATGTAAGGGACATTCTTCCCACTGATCACCAATGTAGGGGAAATTCTTCCCACTGACCGCCAATGTAAGGAACATTCTTCCCACTGACCTCCAATGTAAGGGACATTCTTCCTACTGACCTCCAATGTAAGGAACATTCTTCCTACTGGTTGGTTAACTCCCCAAGAACACTCATCTACCAGAACTTCCAGATCCTTCTCTATCATTGACTCCTCCAGAACACTGATCTACCAGAACATCCAGAAACCTTTCCATCATTTACTTTCCCTCCAGAACACCCACCTACCAGAACAGCCCGAACCTTCTCCATCTGTCACCTTCCCCCTAGAACACCCACCTACCAGAACAGCCCGAACCTTCTCCATCTATCACCTTCCCCCTAGAACACCCATCTGCCAGAACTCCAAGATCTTTCGCCATCATTGACTCCTCTAGCACATCTACATACCTGGACTCCCAGGACCTTCTACATCATTGACATCCCCAGAACACCTCTCTACCAGAACATCCATAAACGTCTCCATCGTTCATTTTCCCCCCAGAACACCCATTTACCAGAACACCCAGATCCTTTTCCATCATTGACTCTTCCAGAACACCGAACTACCAGAATTCCCAGATCCTTCTCTGCCATTGACTCCCCTGGAACACTGATCTACCAGAACTCACAGATCCGTCTCCATCATTCACTCCCTCCAGAACACTCACCTACCAGAACTCCCATATTCTTCCCCATTAATCATCACCACTCAGTACATCCATCTACCAGAACACTGAGATCCTTCTCTGTCACTGACTCTCCCAGAACATCCATTTACCAGAAAACCTAGAACCTTCTTCATCACTGACTCTCCCAGAACACTCATCTACCAGAACACCCAGATCCTTCTCCATCATTGATTCACCAGAACATCCATTTACCAGAACACCCAGAACCTTCTGCATCACTGACTCCCCCAGAACACTTATCTTACCAGAACTCCCAGAGCCTTCATTATCATTGACTTCCCTAGAACACCCATCTATCAGATCTCCCAGATCCTTCTCCATTATTGACTCCCCAGGACACCCATCTTCCAGAACACGCATTCACCCCCTTACCCCCCATACCACTCATCTACCAAAACTCACAGATCCTTCTCCATCATTGACTCCTCCAGAACACCCATCCACCATAACTCCTGAAACCTTTTCCATCACCCATCCCCAGAACACCCATCTACTAGAACACACAGATCCTTCTCCATCATTCACCCCCTCCAGAACACCCATCTACCAAAGCTCCCATATCCTTCTCCATTAATCATGCCCCCTTTCAGAACACCAAACTACCAGATCCTTCTCCATCACTAACTCTCCCAGAACACACATCCAACAGAGCACCCAGAACCTTTTCTAACATTTGACTCCCCCAGAACACCCATCTACAAGAACACCCAGAAGTTTTTCTGTCATTCACCCTTCCCCCAGAACACCCACCAACCAAACTCCCAGATCCTTTTTATCTTTGACTTCCCCAGAACACTCTGAACCATCCAATATTTCACCTACCCCCAGAACACCTATCTAAAAGAACACCCAGAAATTCTCCATCATTCACCTGTATCCCCCCAGAACACTCATCTACACAGATCCTTCTCTTTCATTAAGTCACCAGAACACTCATCAACCAGAACACCCAGGACCTCATCACTAACTCCCCCAGGACAAACATCTACCAGAACACCCAGATCCTTTTCCATCATCGACTCACCAGAACATCCATTTATCAGAATACTCATCTTACCAGAACACCCAGATCATTCTCCATCATTGATATCCTCCAGAAACCCATCTACCACAACTCCCAGATCCTTCTTCATCATTGACTCCCCCAGAATACCCATCTACCAGAACTCCCAGATCCTTCTTCATCATTCATCATTGACTCCCCCAGAACACCCATCAACCAGAACTCCCAGATCCTTCTTCATCATTGACTCCCCCAGAATACCCATCTACCAGAACTCCCAGATCCTTCTTCATCATTGACTCCCCCAGAACACCCATCTACCAGAATTCCCAGATCCTTCTTCATCATTGACTCCCCCCAGAACACCCGTCTACCAGAACTCCCAGATCCTTCTTCATCATTGACTCCCCCAGAACACCCATCTACCAGAACTCCCAGATCCTTCTTCATCATTGACTCCCCCAGAACACCCATCTACCAGAACTCCCAGATCTTTCTTCATCATTGACTCCCCCAGAACACCCACCTACCAAACCTCCTATATCCTTCTCCATTAATCATGTGCCCTCTCAGAACACCAATCTACTAGAACACCCAGATCCTTCCCCATCACTGACTCTCCCAAAACATCCATGTACTAGAACACCCAGAACTTTCTCCGTCATCCAACCTACTCCCAGAACACCTACCAACCAGAACACCCAGAACCTTCTCCCTCATTGACTCCTCCAGAACACCCAGGCCCTTCTCCATCATTGGCTCCTCCAGAAACCCATCTACCAGAACTCCCAGATCCTTCTTCATCATTGACTCCCCCAGAACACCCATCTACCAGAACTTCCAGATCCTTCTTCATCATTGACGCCCCCAGAACACCCATCTACCAGAACTCCCAGATCCTTCTTCATCATTGACTCCCCCAGAACACCCATCTACCAGAACTCCCAGATCCTTCTTCATCATTGACTCCCCCAGAACACCCATCTACCAAACCTCCCATATCCTTCTTCATCATTGACTCCCCCAGAACACCCATCTACCAAACCTCCCATATCCTTCTCCATTAATCATGTCCCCTCTCAGAACACCAATCTACTAGAACACCCAGATCCTTCCCCATCACTGACTCTCCCAAAACACCCATGTACTAGAACACCCAGAACTTTCTCCGTCATCCAACCTAACCCCAGAACACCTACCAACCAGAACACCCAGAACCTTCTCCCTCATTGACTCCTCCAGAACACCCAGACCCTTCTCCATCATTGACTTCTCCAGAACACTTAGAACTTCTCAATCATTCATCTCCACCCCCCCAAGAACACCTATCTACCAGAACACCCAGATCCTTCTTCATCACCGACTCTCCCAGAACACCCACCTACAGAACGCCCAGAATCTTCTCCATCATTGCCCCCCTCGCAGCACGCCCAGAATTTTACCCACCATTGACTCCCCCAGAACTCCCAGATCCTTCTCTATCATTGACTCCCCCAGTTGTACTCCCCCTAGAATATATGACGATATTATGTTTTTAGCCACTGAAGTCCATTACTTTTCCATTGATCAAACCTCATTTTCCACATAATTTTGCAAACATATTCCATCTTTTCGGGACTTCATTCCATTCAGCTGCCTAATGTCCTTGTAAGGGACAACTATAAAGTTGAGGGGCTTTTTTGTATTTATTCAGGACAACCCCCCCCCCCCAATAATTTCCCCGGAGTCAGGTGGCGGCGTATCTGATGGTGTTAGTTGAATGCAGGGCTGTGGAGGAGGGGAGGGCGGCCTGTCAGCCATTGTTCTCTGGCAGCGGGGAGGGGAGGACAGATGATCGCAGTCAGTTCCCAGGCAGATTCCTATAGATGGTAACCCCCCCTTCCCCCCTCCTCGGAGGTCCTGAGCCCCCAGTAAGGAGGAGCGCACAGACCTGTGACACGCCGCATTGTTATACACAGCTGTGCCATACGGCGCACAATACGCGAGGACTGGGCCGCCATACCGGACGCTGCGGCAAAAGAACAAAAAGCACAATATCCGTCCGGCATTGGTTGGACATAAAACTTCTCAGCCCCCCCCCAACGTGGCCTCCTGCGTGGTTTGCGCCTGCGTCTGATCTTGTGGTGCCTGCGTCCCATCTCGTGGAGCCTGCGTCCAATCTCGTGCAGCCTGCATCCGATCTGGTGGCGCCTGCGTCCGATCTGGTGGCGCATGCGTCCGATCTGGTGGCGCCTGCGTCCGATCTCGTGGAGCCTGTGTCCAATGTCGTGGCGCCTGCGTCCTATCTCGTAGCGCCTGCGTCCCATCTCGTGGCGCCTGCGTCCGATCTGGTGGCGCCTGCGTCCGATCTCGTGGAGCCTGCGTCCCATCTCGTGGAGCCTGCGTCCAATCTGGTGGCGCCTGCATCCCATATTGTGGCGCCTACGTCCGATCTTGTGGCGCCTGTGTCCCATCCCGTGGAGCCTGCGTCCGATCTGGTGGCGCCTGCATCCGATCACGTGGCGCCTGTGTCCGATCTGGTGGTGATTGCTTCCGATCTTGTGGAGCCTGCGTCCGATCTCGTGGAGCCTGCGTCCAATCTCGTGAAGCCTGCGTCTGATCTCGTGGAGCCTGCGTCCGATCTCGTGGAGCCTGCGTCCGATCTCGTGAAGCCTGCGTCCGATCTCGTGGAGCCTGCGTCCGATCTCGTGAAGCCTGCGTCCGATCTCGTGGAGCCTGCGTCCGATCTCGTGAAGCCTGCGTCCGATCTCGTGGAGCCTGCGTCCGATCTCGTGAAGCCTGCGTCCGATCTCGTGAAGCCTGCGTCCGATCTCGTGAAGCCTGCGTCCGATCGCGTGGTGCCTGCGTCCGATCTCGTGGAGCCTGCGTCCCATCTCGTGAAGCCTGCGTCCGATCTCGTGAAGCCTGCGTCCGATCTCGTGAAGCCTGCGTCCGATCGCGTGGTGCCTGCGTCCGATCTCGTGGAGCCTGCGTCCGATCTCGTGAAGCCTGCGTCCGATCTCGTGAAGCCTGCGTCCGATCTGGTGGCGCCTGCGTCCGATCTCGTGGAGCCTGCGTCCAATCTCGTGGAGCCTGCGTCCGATCTCGTGAAGCCTGCGTCCGATCTCGTGAAGCCTGCGTCCGATCTGGTGGCGCCTGTGTCCGATCTGGTGGCAATTGCGTCCGATCTCGTGGATCCTGCGTCCGATCTCATGGAGCCTGCGTCCGATCTGGTGGAGCCTGCGTCCAATCTTGTGGAGCCTGCGTCCAATGTCGTGGCGCCTGCGTCCCATCTCGTAGCGCCTGCGTCCCATCTCGTGGCGCCTGCGTCCGATCTGGTGGCGCCTGCGTCCGATCTCGTGGAGCCTGCGTCCCATCTCGTGGAGCCTGCGTCCAATCTGGTGGCGCCTGCGTCCCATATTGTGGCGCCTGCGTCCGATCTTGTGGCGCCTGTGTCCCATCCCGTGGAGCCTGCGTCCGATCTGGTGGCGCCTGCATCCGATCACGTGGCGCCTGTGTCCGATCTCGTGGAGCCTGCGTCCGATCTCGTGGAGCCTGCGTCCGATCTCGTGAAGCCTGCGTCCGATCTCGTGGAGCCTGCGTCCGATCTCGTGAAGCCTGCGTCCGATCTCGTGGTGCCTGCGTCCGATCTCGTGGAGCCTGCGTCCGATCGCGTGGTGCCTGCGTCCGATCTCGTGGAGCCTGCGTCCGATCTCGTGAAGCCTGCGTCCGATCTCGTGGAGCCTGCGTCCGATCTCGTGAAGCCTGCGTCCGATCTCGTGAAGCCTGCGTCCGATCGCGTGGTGCCTGCGTCCGATCTGGTGGCGCCTGCGTCCGATCTGGTGGAGCCTGCGTCCGATCTGGTGGCGCCTGCGTCCGATCTTGTGGCGCCTGCGTCCGATCTCGTGGAGCCTGCGTGCGATCTCGTGGAGCCTGCGTCCGATCTCGTGGAGCCTGCGCCCGATCTTGTGGAGCCTGCGTCCGATCTTGTGGAGCCTGCGTCCGATCTCGTGGCGCCTTCGCCAACACCGATTTTCGTTATTCGGAGATTCGGATGTATCCAAAATTTCAGACTCACCATAGGAACGGATTTCAACGAATCCGAAATAAATGATCGTGAAACGAGTTATCCGAATTCGACAAGGAAATTGAATTTAAAAATGAATTCGCATTTGGAATGGAAACATATCGCAAGAAATACAGTAATGGGGAAAAACGGGAAATCGTGCGACGAATCCTACCTAGGCTGCTATATAGTATAGAATACAATAAAACAGAAAGGAATAGAAAATAAAGGGAAAGAGTAGAATAGAACAGGATAGAAATTAACAGAATAAAATATAAATGAATAGAATAGAAAAGAACAGAATAGAATAGAGAATAAAGGACTAGAATAGAATAAAATAGAAAAGAAAAGAATAAAACAGAATAGAATGGAGAATAAAAGAACAGAATAAAATAGAAAATAAAGGACTAGAATAGAATAAAACATATAAGATATTTGGGGGTCCTCAGTGTCCTATGAAGGCCTCCGGAGCTCTTCAGAGGAGAAATCGATCGTTGCGCTCTTCTTGGGGAAGGAGATGTCCCGGCTGTTATTTTCCATGGAGGGGGGAGGAGAGGAAACTCGGATTCGTCTGCTCAGGTCGATCTGTAAACGTTTTAGTGCATAGAGGAACCGGAAACTAGAAGAGGAGAGAGAAAAAATTACAGCCTGAATACATCAGGAGTGTCTGCAGAACATTCCTCCCCAGTCACTGTGAAGAGCGCTGCAGAGCATTCCTCCCCCAATCACTATGAGGAGCAGCAGCGGAACAATCCTCCACAGTCGCTGTGAAGAGCGCTGCAGAACATTCCTCCCCCAATCACTATGAGGAGCAGCAGCGGAACAATCCTCCCCAGTCACTGTGAAGAGTGCTGCAGAGCATTCCTCACCCAATCACTATGAGGAGCAGCAGTGGAACAATCCTCCCCAGTCACTGTGAAGAGTGCTGCAGAGCATTCCTTTCTAGATGCTGTAAGGAGCAGCTGCGGAGCATTCCTCCCCCAATCACTATGAGGAGCAGCAGCGGAACAATCCTCCACAGTCACTGTGAGGAGCAGGTGCAGAACATTCCTCCTCAGTCACTGTGAGGAGCATTGCAGCACTCTCCTTTCTAGACACTGTGAGGAGCAGCAGCAGAACATTGCTCCACAGTCATTAGAAGAAGCTCTGCAGAACATTCCTCCTCGAGTCATTGTGAGGAGTTTAGCAGAACGTTTCTCCCCCAGTTGATGTGAACAGCGCTGCAGAACATTCCTCCCCCCTTCCCCCAGATACTATGAGTGCTGCAGAATATTTCTCCCCCAGTCACTCTTTGTGCAGCTGCAAAACAATCACTGTGAAGAGCGCTGCAGAACATTCCTTTCCCAGTCACTGTGAGGAGTGCTGCAGAACATTCCTCCCATGGCCACTGTAAGGACAACTTGCAGAATATTCCTCCCCAGTCACTATGAGGAGTGCTGCAGAACATTCCTCCCTGGTCATTGTGAGGGCCACTGAAGAACATTTCTCCCAAATCTGCAGAACATTCCTGTCCCAGACCCTGTGTTGAATGCTGCCGAACATTCCTCCCCTGGTCACTATAAGGAGCAGCTGCAGATTATTCCTCCCCTGTGAGGGGCACTGCAGAACATTCCTGCTCAGTCACTATGAGGAGTGCTGCAGAACATTTCTCCCTGGTCACTGTGAGGAGCCCTGCAGAACATTCCTCCCCAGTCACTAAGAGGAGCATCTGCACAGCATTTATCCCCAATCACTGTGAAGAGCAGCTGCAAAACATTCCTGCCTCAGTCCGTGTTGAATGCTGCAGAACATTCCTCCCTTGATCATTATGAGGAGCACTGCAGAACATTCCTCCCCTGATCACTGTGATGAGCACTGCAGAATGTTCCTCCCTAGTCACCGTGTGGAGCAGCTACAGTACATTCCTCCCCGGTCACTGTAAGAAGTAGCTGCAGAACATTCCTCCACAGTCACTATAAGGAGCAGCTGCAGAACATTCCTCCACAGCCACTATGAGGAGCAGCTGCAGAACATTCCTCCACAGTCACTATGAGGAGCAGCTGCAGAACATTCCTCCACAGTCACTATGAGGAGCAGCTGCAGAACATTCCTCCCCAGTGACTGTCAGAAGCAGCTGGTTTTAGTGAAGAGCTCCTACAGACTATTGCTCCCTGGTCACTGTGAGGAGCAGCACCCTCTCCCTGACCAGTGATGGGCCTCATTCTATAAAGGACCCGAGTGAGGATTTGGGGAATCATTGAGCAGCTGCACGTGGGAGCCACTTCCTCCCCTCCCCCCCCCCCCCCGCCGCGATCGGCTGCGTTGGTGGGTTTGTTTGTTATCATGAATCAGACAATCTGCGCGGTGCATGGAGGATGTACAACATTGAACCTCTCCCAACATCATCACCCAGACTCTGCCAACCGGGCCCAGGAGCTGACACTCCATCATCACTGAGACTCGGCCAACCGGGCCCAGGAGCTGACACTCCATCATCACCGAGACTCCGCCAACCGGGCCCAGGAGCTGACACTCCATCATCACCGAGACTCGGCCAACCGGGCCCAGGAGCTGACACTCCATCATCACCGAGACTCGGCCAACCGGGTCCAGGAGCTGACACTCCATCATCACTGAGACTCGGCCAACCGGGCCCAGGAGCTGACACTCCATCATCACCGAGACTCTGCCAACTGGGCCCAGGAGCTGACACTCCATCATCACCGAGACTCCGCCAACCGGGCCCAGGAGCTGACACTCCATCATCACTGAGACTCGGCCAACCGGGCCCAGGAGCTGACACTCCATCCACACCGAGACTCTGCCAACCGGGCCCAGGAGCTGACACTCCATCATCACCGAGACTCTGCCAACTGGGCCCAGGAGCTGACACTCCATCCACACCGAGACTCTGCCAACCGGGCCCAGGAGCTGACACTCCATCATCACCGAGACTCTGCCAACCGGGCCCAGGAGCTGACAATCCATCATCACCGAGACTCCGCCAACCGGGCCCAGGAGCTGACACTCCATCATCACTGAGACTCGGCCAACCGGGCCCAGGAGCTGACACTCCATCATCACTGAGACTCGGCCAACCGGGCCCAGGAGCTGACACTCCATCATCACCGAGACTCTGCCAACCGGGCCCAGGAGCTGACACTCCATCATCACCGAGACTCCGCCAACCTGGCCCAGGAGCTGACACTCCATCATCACTGAGACTCGGCCAACCGGGCCCAGGAGCTGACACTCCATCCACACCGAGACTCTGCCAACCGGGCCCAGGAGCTGACACTCCATCATCACCGAGACTCCGCCAACCGGGCCCAGGAGCTGACACTCCATCATCACCGAGACTCCGCCAACCGGGCCCAGGAGCTGACACTCCATCATCACCGAGACTCCGCCAACCGGGCCCAGGAGCTGACACTCCATCATCACCGAGACTCCGCCAACCGGGCCCAGGAGCTGACAATCCATCATCACCGAGACTCCGCCAACCGGGCCCAGGAGCTGACACTCCATCATCACTGAGACTCTGCCAACCGGGCCCAGGAGCTGACACTCCATCATCACTGAGACTCGGCCAACCGGGCCCAGGAGCTGACACTCCATCCGCACCGAGACTCCGCCAACCGGGCCCAGGAGCTGACACTCCATCCGCACCAAAACTCCGCCAACCGGGCCCAGGAGCTGACACTCCATCCACACCGAGACTCTGCCAACCGGGCCCAGGAGCTGACACTCCATCCGCACCAAGACCCCGCCAACCGGGCCCAGGAGCTGACACTCCATCCGCACCGAGACTCCACCAACCGGGCTCAGGAGCTGACACTCCATCCGCACTGAGACTCTGCCAACCGGGCCCAGGAGCTGACACTCAATCCGCACCGAGACTCCGCCAACCGGGCTCAGGAGCTGACACTCCATCCGCACCAAGACTCCGCCAACCGGGCCCAGGAGCTGACACTCCATCCGCACGAGACTCTGCCAACTGGGCTCAGGAGCTGACACTCCATCCGCACCGAGACTCCGCCAACCGGGCCCAGGAGCTGACACTCCATCCGCACGAGACTCTGCCAACTGGGCTCAGGAGCTGACACTCCATCCGCACCGAGACTCCGCCAACCGGGCCCAGGAGCTGACACTCCATCCGCACCGAGACTCCGCCAACCGGGCCCAGGAGCTGACACTCCATCCACACCGAGACTCTGCCAACCGGGCCCAGGAGCTGACACTCCATCCGCACCGAGACCCCGCCAACCGGGCCCAGGAGCTGACACTCCATCCGCACGAGACTCTGCCAACTGGGCTCAGGAGCTGACACTCCATCCGCACCGAGACTCCGCCAACCGGGCCCAGGAGCTGACACTCCATCCGCACCGAGACTTTGCCAACTGGGCTCAGGAGCTGACACTCCATCCGCACCGAGACTCCGCCAACCGGGCCCAGGAGCTGACACTCCATCCGCACCGAGACTCTGCCAACTGGGCCCAGGAGCTGACACTCCATCATCACCGAGACTCCGCCAACCGGGCCCAGGAGCTGACACTCCATCCGCACCGAGACTCCGCCAACCGGGCCCAGGAGCTGACACTCCATCCGCACCGAGACTCTGCCAACTGGGCCCAGGAGCTGACACTCCATCATCACCGAGACTCCGCCAACCGGGCCCAGGAGCTGACACTCCATCCTCACCGAGACTCCGCCAACCGGGCCCAGGAGCTGACACTCCATCCACACTGAGACTCTGCCAACTGGGCCCAGGAGCTGACACTCCATCATCACCGAGACTCCGCCAACCGGGCCCAGGAGCTGACACTCCATCATCACCGAGACTCCGCCAACTGGGCTCAGGAGCTGACACTCCATCCGCACCGAGACTCTGCCAACTGGGCTCAGGAGCTGACACTCCATCCGCACTGAGACTCTGCCAACCGGGCTCAGGAGCTGACACTCCATCCACACCGAGACTCTGCCAACTGGGCCCAGGAGCTGACACTCCATCATCACCGAGACTCCGCCAACCGGGCCCAGGAGCTGACACTCCATCCGCACCGAGACTCTGCCAACTGGGCCCAGGAGCTGACACTCCATCATCACCGAGACTCAGCCAACCGGGCCCAGGAGCTGACACTCCATCCTCACCGAGACTCTGCCAACCGGGCCCAGGAGCTGACACTCCATCCGCACCGAGACTCTGCCAACCGGGCCCAGGAGCTGACACTCCATCATCACCGAGACTCCGCCAACCGGGCCCAGGAGCTGACACTCCATCCGCACCAAAACTCCGCCAACCGGGCCCAGGAGCTGACACTCCATCCACACCGAGACTCTGCCAACCGGGCCCAGGAGCTGACACTCCATCCGCACCGAGACCCCGCCAACCGGGCCCAGGAGCTGACACTCTATCCGCACCGAGACTCCACCAACCGGGCTCAGGAGCTGACACTCCATCCGCACTGAGACTCTGCCAACCGGGCCCAGGAGCTGACACTCAATCCGCACCGAGACTCCGCCAACCGGGCCCAGGAGCTGACACTCCATCCGCACGAGACTCTGCCAACCGGGCTCAGGAGCTGACACTCCATCCGCACCGAGACTCCGCCAACCGGGCCCAGGAGCTGACACTCCATCCGCACGAGACTCTGCCAACTGGGCTCAGGAGCTGACACTCCATCCGCACCGAGACTCCGCCAACCGGGCCCAGGAGCTGACACTCCATCCGCACGAGACTCTGCCAACTGGGCTCAGGAGCTGACACTCCATCCGCACCGAGACTCCGCCAACCGGGCCCAGGAGCTGACACTCCATCCGCACCGAGACTCCGCCAACCGGGCCCAGGAGCTGACACTCCATCCACACCGAGACTCTGCCAACCGGGCCCAGGAGCTGACACTCCATCCGCACCGAGACCCCGCCAACCGGGCCCAGGAGCTGACACTCCATCCGCACGAGACTCTGCCAACTGGGCTCAGGAGCTGACACTCCATCCGCACCGAGACTCCGCCAACCGGGCCCAGGAGCTGACACTCCATCCGCACCGAGACTTTGCCAACTGGGCTCAGGAGCTGACACTCCATCCGCACCGAGACTCCGCCAACCGGGCCCAGGAGCTGACACTCCATCCGCACCGAGACTCTGCCAACTGGGCCCAGGAGCTGACACTCCATCATCACCGAGACTCCGCCAACCGGGCCCAGGAGCTGACACTCCATCCGCACCGAGACTCCGCCAACCGGGCCCAGGAGCTGACACTCCATCCGCACCGAGACTCTGCCAACTGGGCCCAGGAGCTGACACTCCATCATCACCGAGACTCCGCCAACCGGGCCCAGGAGCTGACACTCCATCCTCACCGAGACTCCGCCAACCGGGCCCAGGAGCTGACACTCCATCCACACTGAGACTCTGCCAACTGGGCCCAGGAGCTGACACTCCATCATCACCGAGACTCCGCCAACCGGGCCCAGGAGCTGACACTCCATCATCACCGAGACTCCGCCAACTGGGCTCAGGAGCTGACACTCCATCCGCACCGAGACTCTGCCAACTGGGCTCAGGAGCTGACACTCCATCCGCACTGAGACTCTGCCAACCGGGCTCAGGAGCTGACACTCCATCCACACCGAGACTCTGCCAACTGGGCCCAGGAGCTGACACTCCATCATCACCGAGACTCCGCCAACCGGGCCCAGGAGCTGACACTCCATCCGCACCGAGACTCTGCCAACTGGGCCCAGGAGCTGACACTCCATCATCACCGAGACTCAGCCAACCGGGCCCAGGAGCTGACACTCCATCCTCACCGAGACTCTGCCAACCGGGCCCAGGAGCTGACACTCCATCCGCACCGAGACTCTGCCAACCGGGCCCAGGAGCTGACACTCCATCATCACCGAGACTCCGCCAACCGGGCCCAGGAGCTGACACTCCATCCGCACCAAAACTCCGCCAACCGGGCCCAGGAGCTGACACTCCATCCACACCGAGACTCTGCCAACCGGGCCCAGGAGCTGACACTCCATCCGCACCGAGACCCTGCCAACCGGGCCCAGGAGCTGACACTCCATCCGCACCGAGACTCCACCAACCGGGCTCAGGAGCTGACACTCCATCCGCACTGAGACTCTGCCAACCGGGCCCAGGAGCTGACACTCAATCCGCACCGAGACTCCGCCAACCGGGCCCAGGAGCTGACACTCCATCCGCACGAGACTCTGCCAACCGGGCTCAGGAGCTGACACTCCATCCGCACCGAGACTCCGCCAACCGGGCCCAGGAGCTGACACTCCATCCGCACGAGACTCTGCCAACTGGGCTCAGGAGCTGACACTCCATCCGCACCGAGACTCCGCCAACCGGGCCCAGGAGCTGACACTCCATCCGCACGAGACTCTGCCAACTGGGCTCAGGAGCTGACACTCCATCCGCACCGAGACTCCGCCAACCGGGCCCAGGAGCTGACACTCCATCCGCACCGAGACTCCGCCAACCGGGCCCAGGAGCTGACACTCCATCCACACCGAGACTCTGCCAACCGGGCCCAGGAGCTGACACTCCATCCGCACCGAGACCCCGCCAACCGGGCCCAGGAGCTGACACTCCATCCGCACGAGACTCTGCCAACTGGGCTCAGGAGCTGACACTCCATCCGCACCGAGACTCCGCCAACCGGGCCCAGGAGCTGACACTCCATCCGCACCGAGACTCCGCCAACCGGGCCCAGGAGCTGACACTCCATCCGCACCGAGACTCGGCCAACTGGGCCCAGGAGCTGACACTCCATCATCACCGAGACTCCGCCAACCGGGCCCAGGAGCTGACACTCCATCCTCACCGAGACTCCGCCAACCGGGCCCAGGAGCTGACACTCCATCCACACTGAGACTCTGCCAACTGGGCCCAGGAGCTGACACTCCATCATCACCGAGACTCCGCCAACCGGGCCCAGGAGCTGACACTCCATCATCACCGAGACTCCGCCAACCGGGCCCAGGAGCTGACACTCCATCCGCACCGAGACTCTGCCAACTGGGCTCAGGAGCTGACACTCCATCCGCACTGAGACTCTGCCAACCGGGCTCAGGAGCTGACACTCCATCCACACCGAGACTCTGCCAACTGGGCCCAGGAGCTGACACTCCATCATCACCGAGACTCCGCCAACCGGGCCCAGGAGCTGACACTCCATCCGCACCGAGACTCTGCCAACTGGGCTCAGGAGCTGACACTCCATCCGCACTGAGACTCTGCCAACCGGGCTCAGGAGCTGACACTCCATCCACACCGAGACTCTGCCAACTGGGCCCAGGAGCTGACACTCCATCATCACCGAGACTCCGCCAACCGGGCCCAGGAGCTGACACTCCATCCGCACCGAGACTCTGCCAACTGGGCCCAGGAGCTGACACTCCATCCGCACTGAGACTCTGCCAACCGGGCCCAGGAGCTGACACTCCATCCGCACCGAGACTCTGCCAACCGGGCCCAGGAGCTGACACTCCATCATCACCGAGACTCCGCCAACCGGGCCCAGGAGCTGACACTCCATCATCACCGAAACTCTGCCAATCGAGCCCAAGAGCTGACAATCCAATGGGAGTCATCAGATAAAGGGGCCAAACAGAAGTGGGACTGAGCAGCGTATGAGGACAGATACTGGGAATGACACCCGGCACCCGGGACAGGAGAAGTGGGACTGAGCAGAGAATGAGGACAGACACCGAGAATGACACCCGGCATCCGGGACAGGAGAAGTGGGACTGAGCAGAGAATGAGGACAGATACCAGGAATGACACCCGGCATCCAGGACAGGAGAAGTGGGACTGAGCAGAGAATGAGGACAGATACCAGGAATGACACCCGGCATCCAGGACAGGAGAAGTGGGACTGAGCAGAGAATGAGGACAGACACCGAGAATGACACCCGGCATCCAGGACAGGGGAAGTGGGACTGAGCAGCGTATGAGGACAGATACCGGGAATGACACCCGGCATCCGGGACAGGAGAAGTGGGACTGAGCAGAGAATGAGGACAGACACCGAGAATGACAACCGGCATCCAGGACAGGAGAAGTGGGACTGAGCAGAGAATGAGGACAGATACCAGGAATGACACCCGGCATCCAGAACAGGAGAAGTGGGACTGAGCAGCGTATAAGGACAGATACCAGGAATGACAAGTCCAGGATACAATGTATCGGATGAGGAAATTCCAGGGACCGGTCTCGGGATACAATGTATCGGATGAGGAAATTCCAGGGACCGGTCTCGGGATACAATGTATCGGATGAGGACATTCCAGGGACCGGTCTCGGGATACAATGTATCGGATGAGGACATTCCAGGGACCGGTCTCGGGATACAATGTATCGGATGAGGACATTCCAGGGACCGGTCTCGGGATACAACGTATCGGATGAGGACATTCCAGGGACCGGTCTCGGGATACAACGTATCGGATGAGGACATTCCAGGGACCGGTCTCGGGATACAATGTATCGGATGAGGACATTTCAGGGACCGGTCTCGGGATACAACGTATCGGATGAGGACATTCCAGGGACCGGTCTCTGGATACAACGTATCGGATGAGGACATTCCAGGGACCGGTGGGGATACAATGTATCGGATGAGGACATTCCAGGGACCGGTCTCGGGATACAACGTATCGGATGAGGACATTCCAGGGACCGGTGGGGATACAATGTATCGGATGAGGACATTCCAGGGACCGGTGGGGATACAACGTATCGGATGAGGACATTCCAGGGACCGGTCTCGGGATACAATGTATCGGATGAGGACATTTCAGGGACCGGTCTCGGGATACAACGTATCGGATGAGGACATTCCAGGGACCGGTCTCGGGATACAACGTATCGGATGAGGACATTCCAGGGACCGGTCTCGGGATACAACGTATCGGATGAGGACATTCCAGGGACCGGTGGGGATACAACGTATCGGATGAGGACATTCCAGGGACCGGTCTCGGGATACAACGTATCGGATGAGGACATTCCAGGGACCGGTGGGGATACAATGTATCGGATGAGGACATTCCAGGGACCGGTCTCGGGATACAACGTATCGGATGAGGACATTCCAGGGACCGGTCTCGGGATACAACGTATTGGATGAGGACATTCCAGGGACCGGTCTCGGGATACAACGTATCGGATGAGGACATTCCAGGGACCGGTGGGGATACAACGTATCGGATGAGGACATTCCAGGGACCGGTCTCGGGATACAACGTATCGGATGAGGACATTCCAGGGACCGGTGGGGATACAACGTATCGGATGAGGACATTCCAGGGACCGGTCTCTGGATACAACGTATCGGATGAGGACATTCCAGGGACCGGTCTCGGGATACAACGTATCGGATGAGGACATTCCAGGGACCGGTCTCGGGATACAACGTATCGGATGAGGACATTCCAGGGACCGGTGGGGATACAATGTATCGGATGAGGACATTCCAGGGACCGGTCTCGGGATACAACGTATCGGATGAGGACATTCCAGGGACCGGTGGGGATACAATGTATCGGATGAGGACATTCCAGGGACCGGTGGGGATACAACGTATCGGATGAGGACATTCCAGGGACCGGTCTCGGGATACAACGTATCGGATGAGGACATTCCAGGGACCGGTCTCGGGATACAACGTATCGGATGAGGACATTCCAGGGACCGGTCTCGGGATACAACGTATCGGATGAGGACATTCCAGGGACCGGTGGGGATACAACGTATCGGATGAGGACATTCCAGGGACCGGTGGGGATACAATGTATCGGATGAGGACATTCCAGGGACCGGTCTCGGGATACAACGTATCGGATGAGGACATTCCAGGGACCGATGGGGATACAATGTATCGGATGAGGACATTCCAGGGACCGGTCTCGGGATACAACGTATCGGATGAGGACATTCCAGGGACCGGTCTCGGGATACAACGTATCGGATGAGGACATTCCAGGGACCGGTGGGGATACAACGTATCGGATGAGGACATTCCAGGGACCGGTCTCTGGATACAACGTATCGGATGAGGACATTCCAGGGACCGGTCTCGGGATACAACGTATCGGATGAGGACATTCCAGGGACCGGTCTCGGGATACAACGTATCGGATGAGGACATTCCAGGGACCGGTGGGGATACAATGTATCGGATGAGGACATTCCAGGGACCGGTCTCGGGATACAACGTATCGGATGAGGACATTCCAGGGACCGGTGGGGATACAATGTATCGGATGAGGACATTCCAGGGACCGGTCTCGGGATACAACGTATCGGATGAGGACATTCCAGGGACCGGTCTCGGGATACAACGTATCGGATGAGGACAATCCAGGGACCGGTCTCGGGATACAACGTATCGGATGAGGACATTCCAGGGACCGGTGGGGATACAATGTATCGGATGAGGACATTCCAGGGACCGGTCTCGGGATACAACGTATCGGATGAGGACATTCCAGGGACCGGTCTCGGGATACAACGTATCGGATGAGGACATTCCAGGGACCGGTGGGGATACAACGTATCGGATGAGGACATTCCAGGGACCGGTGGGGATACAATGTATCGGATGAGGACATTCCAGGGACCGGTCTCGGGATACAACGTATCGGATGAGGACATTCCAGGGACCGATGGGGATACAATGTATCGGATGAGGACATACCAGGGACCGGTCTCGGGATACAACGTATCGGATGAGGACATTCCAGGGACCGGTCTCGGGATACAACGTATCGGATGAGGACATTCCAGGGACCGGTGGGGATACAACGTATCGGATGAGGACATTCCAGGGACCGGTCTCTGGATACAACGTATCGGATGAGGACATTCCAGGGACCGGTCTCGGGATACAACGTATCGGATGAGGACATTCCAGGGACCGGTCTCGGGATACAACGTATCGGATGAGGACATTCCAGGGACCGGTGGGGATACAATGTATCGGATGAGGACATTCCAGGGACCGGTCTCGGGATACAACGTATCGGATGAGGACATTCCAGGGACCGGTGGGGATACAATGTATCGGATGAGGACATTCCAGGGACCGGTCTCGGGATACAACGTATCGGATGAGGACATTCCAGGGACCGGTCTCGGGATACAACGTATCGGATGAGGACAATCCAGGGACCGGTCTCGGGATACAACGTATCGGATGAGGACATTCCAGGGACCGGTGGGGATACAATGTATCGGATGAGGACATTCCAGGGACCGGTCTCGGGATACAACGTATCGGATGAGGACATTCCAGGGACCGGTGGGGATACAACGTATCGGATGAGGACATTCCAGGGACCGGTCTCGGGATACAACGTATCGGATGAGGACATTCCAGGGACCGGTGGGGATATTCTGTATCCGGATATAATGAGCTCATTGTTTGTACTGCGCTCCCCTCTATGTCAGCGCCATCTGCAGTGATGGTGCCCCCGGTGGTCTCGGTTGGCCGAGTCGCCTCCCCTGAGCCCCACTAATGGGCAGATAATTAAAGAGCGATTGGCTGCGGTCGGTGGAGGGAGAGGAGGGGGCTGTAGAGCGGCTCCATTGCCCCCCTCTAGGCAGGCAGTCCCCCCCCCTCCTCTTCATCCTCCTGCCCTCCCCCCCCATCCTCATCCTTCCTCAGCAGCAGATGCATTAGGCAGAGTGAGGAGGCTGCAGCGCAGGACACAATGTCCCCCCAGCCTGTCCCTGCTCGGTGCCCAGGGGCCACACAGGACATCTGGGGCTGAACCCCCCCCCCTCCACGACGACTCTCCGCAGACCCCCCACCTCCGTCACACAGCGATCTCTGACCATGGAGGGCTGGAGTCTGGCTGCACTTCTCTGCTCGGTGGCTGCACTGTGCACAGCTGGAGGTAGGTGACCCTGGGGGGGGGGGGAGGTGGATGGGATGGGGGGGGTACCTGTCTGTGCTGAGCCCCCCCCCCTCATACACCCACCTGTCCTACATTGCTGCCATTTCTACACCTGGGCTCATTCCTGGACCGTAGACGCGTCTCCGCCAATAAATTGCGTGCGGTCGCAGCTTAACCCTTTATGGGGCCACAAATGGGGGGGGGCAATGAAAAGAAAGGTAGTGGTGGGAAAGGGGGGGGGGAATCTCATTTTGCTAAGCCGGCCGCCGCGCCAAAGCAAGCCGTCCACGGTGGGGGGGGGCTGGGTCCCTCCCATCTACCCCTCAGCCCCCTAGCAACACGGCGCTCTCCGCTCGCCGGCACACCTGGGCGCGGAGGGTTAACGGCATGGCCGCGGTGAAACGCTGCGGATAATATCCGATCCAGGGGCGATTTTTTGGAAATTTTTTAATTTTTGTGGTTTTTTGTTGGGAATTGTATTTACAGGCAACGGGTTCTAATGCAGAATTCAGTCGCCCCCCCCCCACCCCTTCCTCCCCACCACCACCCCCCCCTTTCCTCCCCTCCGCCGCCCTCCCCCCCTTCCTCCAGTCAATCCGCGGTGAACGGTCCTGGATGGGAGCGCAGACCCCAGTAACCAGGCAGACGGAGGGTGTCACATGGCGTGTGATGGATCGGTAACGACACGTGCCATGAATATATATATATATATAATGTGGCCGGTTATTGGCGTTCACCGGGCCGGCCGGGGGGCTGCGGATTCCTGTGGACGGCAACCGGTGCCAGCGGCGGCGGAGGGGACGCCATACACAATAGAGACGGCGGCGAATGACAACGCTCAGGTTCAGCGCTCCGTGTTATTATATCTCACAACGAAGGAGAGCCAATCGGTGACAAATCTGGTGTTGGGCGCACATTGGCTGGTGTCAGGAGGGTGCAGGACCAACCAAAGGGGGGGGGGTCCAGACAATACATTTTACACCCCCGTGGTCTGCAGACATCACGTTTTTCAACGTTTGGTCCAGTTTTCAAAGCATATCCCCTTCAGGTTACAGACATACAGGGGCAGACTGACAGCTCGTGGGGCCCCCGGGTAATAGGGGATCATGGGGCCCCTGTGTCCTTGCCCACACTCAAACCACACCCAAAAAAGCCTATGAAAGGTACCAGGGGCATCTCATGGGGCCCCCTACTGACCCCGGGCCCAAGTTCCCAAATGGTCAGTCCGCCCCTGCATACATAGGCTATGAAATGTCATTGCAGATTCTTACCAGCATCCGTCCTGTAAATACTGAGTCAGGCCGAGACATTGACAAGATGTGAACCTAGATTGGGTGACATTTAGGGGTCGCTTTCCTTAACCTGGGGAGTGCAATGTCTGGTGCAGCTCTGCATAGGAACCAATCAGCTTCCAGATTTTATTGCCAAAGCTGATTGGCCACCACGGGCAGCTGCACCAGATTTTGCGCTCTCCGGTTTGAGTAAACCAACCTTTTCGTTTGCTGCTGATCTTTCCAGCGATGGCCGCGTTGGCATTTCCCAGGGCCATGCCTGTGTCATGTGTGTTGAAACAGTCACTTGTAGTCCCCATCAGAAGCCCTTGTGTCTGGATGACAACCAGGAGCGGACTGACCATTCGAGCACTCGGGCACTGCCCGAGGGCCCGGGGTAAGTAGGGGGCCCCATGAGATGCCCCTGGTACCTTTCATAGGCTTTTTTTGGGTGTGGTTTGAGTTTGGGCGAGGACACAGGGGCCCCATGATCCTCTATTGCCCGGGGGCCCCATGAGTTGTCAGTCCGCCCCTGGTGACAACGCAGGAGCACAATTGGGAGACAGGAGACAGAGCGTTGTCACCCTGTAACAGGAAGTGCTCGAACAAGGAACCTCATGGCAGGATCACCAAGGTCTCTGTTTCCAATTTTAAAATATTGAGAACAGGGGCGGACTGACAACTCATGGGGCCCCCGGGCAATAGGGGATCATGGGGCCCCTGTGTCCTTGCCCACACTCAAACCACACCCAAAAAAGCCTATGAAAGTTATCAGGGGCATCTCATGGGGCCCCCTACTGACCCCGGGCCCTCAGGCAATGCCCGAGTTCCCAAATGGTCAGTCCGCCCCTGCATACATAGGCTATGAAATGTCATTGCAGATTCTTACCAGCATCCGTCCTGTAAATACTGAGTCAGGCCAAGACATTGACAAGATGTAAACCCAGATTGGGTGACATTTAGGGGTCGATTTCCTTAACCTGGGGAGTGCAATATCTGGGCAATTGGAGACCATGGGGCCCCTGTTTCCTTGCCCACACTCAAAACACACCCAAAAAAGCCTATAAAAGGTACCAGGGGCATTTTTTGGGGCCCCCTACTGACCCCGGGCCCTCGGGCAGTGCCCGAGTGCTCGAATGGTCAGTCCGCCCCTGATTGAGAATGGTATTTGAAATGGCATTGGTTTCCTTCCTTGAATTTGAGGGCCATTTTTGATGTATACACCAGACCTTCATGTTCAGTGACCCATTCTTACATTGTCTCTGTTTTCTTTTTGTCTTTCATTGAACCTCTTCAGATCCCAAAAATGGAACCGACGTGTTGGGTTTCGATGAGCAAGGGGACAACTCATACCAGCAACCAGCGGCAGAGATTCTGGCCTCGCTTCTTGAAAAAGGAGTGTTAGATGTAGACAAGGTGATGTCCAGGAGGCCCGGATCTGCTGGAGAAGACTCCTTCTCGGACAATAAATCCTGGAGTGGAACCAAGGCCAAAAGGCCTCAGATAAAACCACCTAAATCTGTGGTGTCTACGGGAATTGTGGCATCTTCAGCGGCTCCCGATGGAATTGCATCCACTGAAAGTTCAGTAAAGCACCGTTCCCCTAGGATAAATGCAGACAATAAGTCATCGGTTTGTGTAGGATGTCATGATGAGGTCTATGCCAACAGAAAGTCTCCATCCAGGTCTTTGCTCTCTGAGCGTAGTGACGGCAATGATGAACCTGTTACCAGTTTTGTGTGGCCTGTTGGCCAAGGAACGGTTGACTTGGAGTTCAGAAAAAGTTTTGCCAAAGGAGACAGACCTTCCGTGACGGAAAGTCAAGAAGACTCTGGAAGTGGTGACCCTCATGTCAAGATGCCCTCAAGTCAAGTCACCCAATCTAGCTCATTGGAAACTGGGCAGAACTTACAAGACTTCATGGATCTGGCCACCTCAACACCTTCTCAGACGTCAACTGCCTGGAGCAATGCCATGCTGAGCCCATCAACGGAAAAAGCCATCAGCCCAGACTCTGCAGAAATTGACCATCTCCTGCAAGTGCCCAGAGAGACGTCCATGCAGTCACCCTCGCCTTCAGGTACTGAACCCAGCCGTGACAACCTTTACAAGTCCCAGAAAGAGGTCAGTTTTGAGGCAGGTAAATCTCAGGGACCGTTCAACGTTCTGGAGAAAGATTCGAGGCAGTCGGCAGCGCAGGGAGCTCAAGGGAGCACCGATATAACGGTGGTCACAGAAAAAAGCCAAGTAGATACTCTATCTACTGGTGCCCCACCTAGCAATCCACCAAAACCCTCCGAACCCCCGTCTGACCTTACAGACCTAGATTATAGGGACCCCTCTGATTTAGACGACCACTTGGGCTACCCTGCAGGTGGTGACTCCACCAAGGGCTTCCATGATAATATCAATTGGCACAAGCGCGTGCATTATGATGACTTTTCCCCTTTTGATTACTTTTACCCCACCCCTCCTTTCTACGCAGATGGATACGAGGAGGGGGGGATTGAGGACGACGATGACGACGAAGATCTCGAGGATGCCGAGGATGACGACATCACTGCTAAAGATGTTCGGAACTTCCCCAAGGTGGCCACTCCGAAGGTGCACACTGTCACAATGGATGAGAGACCAACCAGTCACCAAGACTTCCCCTTTCATGGTGAGACGTACCCCAAGTCTCACCCAGAGGTGAACAAGGACCAAACGCAGACCATGTCGGGGACAGGCGAGAATGGAACTGAGTGCCGCAACGGCTACGTGAGACGCAACAACTCCTGCAAGTCGCTGTGCGAGATCTACCCTACCTACTGCTACAATGGGGGTCAGTGCTACATCGTGGAGAACATTGGAGCCTTTTGCAGGTAGGACTTCTAAGGCTTTTAGACATATATCTCCGGCTGCATTTACTTCCATTGAGAGCAGCGTGGGCCTGAGCCCCTATCTGAAACCAGTTGTGATGGTTGAGGAACAAGCTCCCGGAGATTCCTGGTTAAATCTAAGAGTAGCTGCCCCTCCCTGGATGTGTTCAGATAAGGGCTCTGACTCCACACAGCCCTCAGCTCTCCAATACAAGGATCTGAGGGCTACAAATCAGAACCTCTTCAGGGTTTTGTTGGTCATTCGCTGTCTAATCTTTGCTAGAGATACAACAGATTTATGTTCCTCTTGTGTTAATAGAGTTTGGGTTCAAAAAATGACCAGTGATGGCAATGCAGAGATGAGTACGCTGAACCGACCCTTCCTGTATGGGGCATTGGTTGTAGAATTTACGGGGCATTGGTTGTAGAAGGTACGGGGCATTGGTTGTAGAAGGTATGGGGCATTGGTTGTAGAAGGTACGGAGCATTGGTTGTAGAAGGTACGGGGCATTGGTTGTAGAAGGTACGGGGCATTGGTTGTAGAAGGTACGGAGCATTGGTTTTAGAAGGTACGGGGCATTGGTTGTAGAAGGTACGGGGCATTGGTTGTAGAATTTACGGGGCATTGGTTGTAGAAGGTACGGAGCATTGGTTGTAGAAGGTATGGGGCATTGGTTGTAGAAGGTACGGAGCATTGGTTGTAGAAGGTATGGGGCATTGGTTGTAGAAGGTACGGAGCATTGGTGGTAGAAGGTACGGGGCATTGGTTGTAGAAGGTACGGAGCATTGGTTTTAGAAGGTACGGGGCATTGGTTGTAGAAGGTACGGGGCATTGGTTGTAGAATTTACGGGGCATTGGTTGTAGAAGGTACGGGGCATTGGTTGTAGAAGGTATGGGGCATTGGTTGTAGAAGGTACGGAGCATTGGTTGTAGAAGGTACGGGGCATTGGTTGTAGAAGGTACGGGGCATTGGTTGTAGAAGGTACGGAGCATTGGTTTTAGAAGGTACGGGGCATTGGTTGTAGAAGGTACGGGGCATTGGTTGTAGAATTTACGGGGCATTGGTTGTAGAAGGTACGGAGCATTGGTTGTAGAAGGTATGGGGCATTGGTTGTAGAAGGTACGGAGCATTGGTGGTAGAAGGTACGGGGCATTGGTTGTAGAAGGTACGGGGCATTGGTTGTAGAAGGTGCGGGGCATTGGTTGTAGAAGGTACGGGGCATTAGTTGTAGAAGGTACGGAGCATTGGTTGTAGAAGGTACGGGGCATTGGTTGTAGAAGGTACGGGGCATTGGTTGTAGAAGGTACGGGGCATTGGTTGTAGAAGGTACGGGGCATTGGTTGTAGAAGGTACGGGGCATTGGTTTTAGAAGGTACGGGGCATTGGTTGTAGAAGGTACGGGGCATTGGTTGTAGAAGGTACGGGGCATTGGTTGTAGAAGGTACGGGGCATTGGTTGTAGAAGGTGCGGGGCATTGGTTGTAGAAGGTGCGGGGCATTGGTTGTAGAAGGTGCGGGGCATTGGTTGTAGAAGGTACGGGGCATTGGTTGTAGAAGGTGCGGGGCATTGGTTGTAGAAGGTGCGGGGCATTGGTTGTAGAAGGTACGGGGCATTGGTTGTAGAAGGTACGGGGCATTGGTTGTAGAAGGTACGGGGCATTGGTTGTAGAAGGTACGGGGGAATTGGTTGTAGAAGGTACGGGGCAAGGGGGCACTCTGATGGGGACACCTGATGCAATATGGCACTCTCATGGGGACACTTGATAATACAAGGAGGGAACTCTGATGGGGACACCTGATGCAAGGGGGCACTCTGATGGGGACACCTGATGTAAAGGGGTGCTCTGATTGGGACACCTGATATAAGGGGGCACTCTGATGGGGACACATGATGCAAGGGGGCACTCTGGGACACTTGATGTAAAGGGGCACTCTGACGAGGACCACAGGTGTGAGGGGGGGACTCTGATAGGGACACTTGATATAGGGAGGCACAGGTTCTGCCTAATTATCCTAATCTAATGACAGCCTCATACATGGTCCAGACACGAATGGGTAATACCGGTTCCCCTCATCACCGTCACACTGTTGACATTATGCCCCCTGACCTTCTATACCGCACCCCCAGATCAGATAGGCTAGACCTGGTCCTGCCAGGAACGAAGGCTGAAGGCCCTGAATATCTTGGAGCTTACACAGGGCTGAGGTCTCTCCCCAACCCCATGGGTGAGAATGGCCAATTGGCATGCACCAGTACTTTCACATGAGTACCCCACCTGTTCTTCCATACTAGGAAGTACTGGATATTTATCTGTGCTGTTTGGGGTGGGGATGCTGGGTATTTGATGCTGCATAGGGCGGCAGTCAGGTCAATGGCTTGCTTTGCCCTGTGAGGGCGGTTTTATTGACTCGCTGGTCTGGTGTATCTCCAAGGCTTCATGAGTCCCCACCTACGACGGGGAGCCTTCTTCTGGATTCTCTGATTTGTTTTAGATCACAGAGATTGCCACAGGAGAAGTGAGACTCTTTTGGTGGTGGTGAATAGATGTTTCTGGACCTGTGCGTTGTGGTCACGTGCGGCAGAGTGAATATTTTACTGCACATTACCGCGTGGCATCACAATGCACAATCTGCGGTGCGGTAGCTGCCAATGCATCCGTGCCGCAGCACACCTCAATGCACGTGCCATGTGGTTCAAAAAAAAAATGGGTCATGTCTGTTTTTTTCATGTGTTAAAGCGCGATGCATTAAGGAAGTTCATTCAATTTGATTGCCGAGCGCCTTAAAGCATTCATACAGCGTGAATGGGCCCCAGGGAACCCGTACTGGAGATACAGACAAGCCGCGGCTCATTCAGCCCCCGGCGGTGTCCTGTCCAGCCCTCCAAATCTTCCTGTGGAATGGATGGGGATAAAAGAGACCTCATTGTGTCCTCGCGTCACGTATGTTCGCTGCGGAGATGTGACATTGCTGTGCACTCCGATGACAGCTGTTGGTGTCCAGGAATCTGGCTGATGTGACACTATGGATCCATTGTTGCCATTTCCATAACAATTGGGATTTATGTGTGAATGGGCGTCGGGGGGCCGCGGAGGGCAGAATAATAGCAGATGTCTGTTTGTGACCTCCGAGTGATCGCCGTGACCCCAGCCAGCTGTCCCCAAATCCGGCTCACTGTATTGTGTCTGAGACCCTCCACGTCACATCACAGCCTGCTATCTCATCACTTCTGGGAATTGTAACAATGTAACTGGATGGGGATTACTGTCAGCTCAGGAAATGTATGATATCAGAGCGGGGTTCGGGATCTATGGGGTGACCTCCGAATGATCACAGAGACCCCCAGCCAGCTGTCCCCGAATCTGGCCCACTATATTGAGTCTGAGACCCTCCACATCAACCCCAGCCTGATAACTCATCACTACTGAGTATTATAACAATGTAACTGGATGGGGATTACTGTCAGCTCAGGAAATGTATGATATCAGAGCGGGGTTCGGGATCTATGGGGTGACCTCCGACTAATCGCAGAGACCCCCAGCCAGCTGTCCCTGAATCTGGCCCGTCATATTGTGTCTGAGACCCTCCACGTCACATCACAGCCTGCTATCTCATCACTTCTGGGAATTGTAACAATGTAACTGGATGGGGATTACTGTCAGCTCAGGAAATGTATGATATCAGAGCGGGGTTCGGGATCTATGGGGTGACCTCAAACTGAGACTCCCAGCTAGCCATCCCTGAATATGGCCCTCCATATTGAGTCTGAGACCCCCCACATCAAAAAACCCCAGCCTGATATCTCATCATTACTGGGAATTGTAACAATGTAACTGAATGGGGATTACTGTCAGCTCAGGAAATGTATGATATCAGAGCGGGGTTCGGGATCTATGGGGTGACCTCCAACTAATCGCAGAGACCCCCAGCCAGCTGTCCCCGAATCTGGCCCACTATATTGAGTCTGAGACCCTCCACGTCACATCACAGACTGCTATCTCATCACTTCTGGGAATTGTAACAATGTAACTGGATGGGGATTACTGTCAACTCAGGAAATGTATGATATCAGAGAGGGGTTCGGGATCTATGGGGTGATCTCCGACTAATCGCAGAGATCCCCAGCCAGCTGTCCCTGAATCTGGCCCGTCATATTGTGTCTGAGACCCTCCACGTCACATCACAGCATGCTATCTCATCACTTCTGAGAATTGTAACAACGTAACTGGATGGGGATTACTGTCAGCTCAGGAATTGTATGATATCATAGAGTGGTTCGGGATCTATGGGGTGACTTCAACTGATCACAGAGACCCCCAGTTAGCTGTCCCTGAATCTGGCCCACTATATTGAGTCTGAGACCCTCCACATCAAACCTCAGCCTGATATCTCATCACTACTGGGAATTGTAACAATGTAACTGGATGGGGATTACTGTCAGCTCAGGAAATTTATGATATCAGAGAGGGGTTCGGGATCTATGGGGTGACCTCAAACTGATCGCAGAGACCCCCAGCCAGCCGTCCCCGAATCTGTTGGGTTGGCTGTATGGGGCCCTTTGGTTTCTAACAGCAACCCTGGTGGTGACCTCTGGCCTCCAGTAGGGTCACAGTCATGTTCTGCTCTTAATGCCCACCTGACACCAAGATGGTCACCCTGTCACAGTTACCATGGTCCAAGAACCAGTGCATGTGAGGTGCTGGACTGGATCTCTTCACCTTTGGTTGGAGAGCATTGGTTGGGTTTGGTGACTGAACCTCAGCAGCTTGAGCCACAATTAGAGGGGCAAGTGAAACTGACAAAAAGGGTGCCAGATGGTCCCAAGAGTCCATCATTATTTATTGATGATAAGATTTGGACAGCAGGAACATAAAAGGTGTCCAACACGTTTCATGAGCCAAACAATCCTCCTTCATCAGGGCTCAAATAAGTAAAAAAGCCTCCTAAGAAACTCTGTCTATAAAATGTCTGGAAAGTGTTATAGTCATAAGAAACGTGTGCTTGAAGCTGACCTCCACCATTTACATCGGGGTGGCAAGCTCATAGAGGTAGAGGTCTACTTGAACAACACGGGAGAAGTCAAAGATCACAGAGGCACAGTGTCACCTCCTCAGCCCTGATTTAGACCTCTACCGTGTCGCAATCGCGTGCATTGCACATATGTGTGCAAATCCTAGACATGCCGTGGGGTCTCTGACCAGGCCCTGAATACCTCAGTAGATGACAAACTCTGGGGTAGGTATTGAGGAGCACCCAGTACAAACCTTCATGACACTCAGGGGTATGATTTAAAGTTTATTGAATAAGAGCCCAGCGTTTCGGGGAATCCCTCCCACTTCCCCAGGGGTGTCACCTCGGAAAGAGCTGGACTCCAGTAGGATATAACAAGCCTCCTCTTCTGTACTCACACCAGCAAGGCCGATTCCTGTCTCCGTCAGGTGTCTCTGTCAGGTGTCTTTGTCAGGAATCGGCCTTGCTGGTGTGAGCACTGAGGAGAAGGCTTGTTATTCCCTACCGGAGTCCAATTTTTTCTATTGTGACAGCCCTGAGGAAGCGGGCAGCATTCCCCGAAACACGTTGCCTTCACTTGATGCTCGTATTCAAAAAAAATCTCACTAAGACCCTTGAGTGTCATGAACATTTGTATCCGGCGCTCCTCAACACCCACCCCAGAACTTGTCATCTACTGAGAGTTCTCTGTGATCATAGAGGCAGCATCCTGGGACCGGAACATGGCCCATCTACACCGTACCTTCATTTCATGTTAGCCCTTTGGAAGGAGAACTTACTCTATTTCACACCCAAAAGAACCAACAGAACAGGACCAATACCTCGCTTCTATTAGTCCATCAGGTGAAGCCAACTCGTTTCAGAGAATCCCTCCCACTTCCACAGGGCTGTCACCATGGAAAGCGCTGGATTTCAGTAGGATATAACAAGCCTCCTCTTCTGTACTCACACCAGCAGGTCCAATTCCTGTCTCCGTCAGGTGTCTCCATCAGGTGTCTCTATCAGGTGTCTCCGTCAGGAATCCGCCTTGCTGGTGTGAGCACTGAGGAGAAGGCTTGTTATTTCCTACCGGAGTCCAATTCTTTCTATTGTGACAGCCCTGAGGAAGTGGGAGGCATTCCCCGAAACGCGTTGCCTTCACTTGATGCTCGTATTCAATAAAAATCTCACTAAGACCCTTGAGTGTCATGAACATTTGTATCCGGCGCTCCTCAACACCCACCCCAGAACTTGTCATCTACTGAGCGTTCTCCTTGAGGCTAGCAGAGAGGCATCAGCCTGGGACCGGAACATGGCCCATCTACACCATACCTTCATTTCATGTTAGCCCTTTGGAAGGAGAACTTACTCTGTTTCACACCCAAAAGAACCAACAGAACAGGACCAATACCTCGCTTGTATTAGTCCATCAGGTGAATCCAGCGCGTTTCAGGGAATCCCTCCCACTTCCCCAGAGTGGTCACCATGGAAAGCGCTGGACTCCAGTAGGATATAACAAGCCTCCATCTCTGTACTCACACCAGCAAGGCCGATTCCTGTCTCCGTCAGGTGTCTCCGTCAGGTGTCTCCATCAGGTGTCTCCGTCAGGTGTCTCTGCCTTGTTGGTGTGAGTACTGAGGAGAAGGCTTGTTATTTCCTACCAGAGCAGGGGCGGACTGACCATTCGAGCACTCGGGCACTGCTCGAGGGCCCGGGGTCAGTAGGGGGCCCCATGAAATGCCCCTTGTACCTTTTATAGACTTTTTTGGATGTGCTTTGAGTGTGAGCAAGGAAACAGGGGCCCCATGAACCCCTCCCACTTCCCCAGAGTGGACTCCAGTAGGATATAACAAGCCTCCATCTCTGTACTCACACCAGCAAGGCCGATTCCTGTCTCCGTCAGGTGTCTCCATCAGGAATCGGCCTTGCTGGTGTGAGTACTGAGGAGAAGTCTTGGTATTTCCTACCGGAGTCCAATTTTTTCTATTGTGACAGCCCTGAGGAAGTGGGAGGCATTCCCCGAAACGCGTTGCCTTCACTTGATGCTCGTATTCAATAAAAATTTTACTTAGACCCTTGAGTGTCATGAACATTTGTGTCTGGCGCTCCTCAACACCCACCCCAGAACTTGTCATCTACTGAGCGTTCTTGTTGAGGCTATCAGAGAGGCATCAGCCTGGGACCGGAACATGGCCCATCTACACCGTACCTTCATTTCATGTTAGGCCTTTGGAAGGAGAACTTACTCTATTTCACACCCAACAGAACAGAACCAACACCTCGCTCCTATGAGTCCACCATCAAGTCCTGAATACCGGACAAAGATGCGCGCATGCACTGGGGTTTATAAAGATTGAGGCGCAGAAGAGCAGTGGGGGAGGGTAACATGGCCAGAGTGAGATTCCCCTTTAAGAAACTTGCGCTCATGTATTTCTTAAGCACACGTCTGTCATGTTGTCCATTTCACACGCATAGGAAGATGTTTCACTTTTTATTTCAGCCCTGGTGAAGGGGGATTGCTTGGCACCGAAACGCGTCGGTACCATTCATCTTCCTGCTGTCCAAATTTTATCAGCATTAAATAATTATGGACTCTTTTAGATGACCGGCTGGAGCTCTTTTTTTTTATTGATTTCACAATAATCATGGTGTCACCGTGGATTTTGGTTTCCCTATAACACAGAGCAGGTCGTCTGAGTTCCATCAGGGATTTCCCTTAAAGTGGACGTAAACCTCAGACATGAAATATGAACAAAGCACATCCCTCTATAGTGTGCGCTGGTCTCAGTCCAGAGCACTAAGTGTCATTTCTGTCTGCTGCCTCCTTCCTGTTACCAATGGGAATCGCTTCTGACAAGTTTTCCTGACACCAAATAGAAGACGGTGACAGGGGGAGGGACCTTGTGCAGATTGACAGCCTCAGCTCTGTTCCTGTGAGCTCTGTGGAGGGTGGTGTGTCTCTTCCCTCCAATCAGCTTTCAGAGCTTTCCTCACTGAGCTTTGCAGTGTCTAATTTCAGCTCTCCCTTTTTTCTGAACCCTCAGACAAGCTTTATAAATTCTGATGTAGAGAAGAGATGGGTGCAGATAAAAGATACAACTTATATAGGAGGATTTGTTTCATCTCTGTGTATCACCTGAGGCCAATCACTTCACTGGGTATATTTCATTTCCTGTTCTGTAGACACCGATTGAGAGGAAACAGATATTGGGGACACCCACCACGGGGATCAGTAGATGTGGGTGACGGCGGTGGGCGTGGTTCGGAGGAGTGCAGCTGCCGGCGGGAGGGAGTCCAGGATGGGAGCGCAGGCACAGAGCAGGAATCCATAGATGGATCCGTGGAATCGCTCTCGATGTGTGATCGATGACTTCACAATGACGATCGATTGTCCAACCTGGACGCATTGTTGGAGCGATGTAACGAAGGGTCCTCTTTACACTGAGAGCCAGACTCGGGCTGCTCTGTGCGCTGACATTCATCCTCCCCCACACTTCTCTTACGTTTAGGAAATTCTTCAGTTTCACTTAAAACCGTCGACTTCACGTGGAAAGAATTTGCAGTTTGGATGAGATGCTGGCAGAGCCGAGTGATGGCGGATTTACATGTCTGCTCAGTGCAAAGAGGAAATAGCATGTCTGATCGTAGAGCTGCGCCATGTGTTTATCAGACTGCGAAAACGGATGGATAGGCTGCGTTCTCGATGATGTCATCGCTCTCTAGTGCATGGATAGGCTGCGTTCTCGATGATGTCATCGCTCTCTAGTGCATGGATAGGCTGCGTTCTCGGTGATGTTACCGATCTCTAGTGAATGGATAGGCTGCATTCTCGGTGATGTCATCACTCTCTAGTGCATGGATAGGCTGCATTCTCGGTGATATCATCGCTCTCTAGTGAATGGATAGGCTGCATTCTCGGTGATGTCATCGCTCTCTAGTGAATGGATAGGCTGCATTCTCGGTGATGTCATCGCTCTCTAGTGAATGGATAGGCTGCATTCTCGGTGATGTCACTGCTCTCTAGTGAACGGATAGGCTGCGTTCTCAGTGATGTCACCGCTCTCTAGTGATTGGATAGGCTGCATTCCCAGTGATGTCAGCACTCTCTAGTGAATGGATAAGCTGCATTTTCAGTGATATCACCGCTCTCTAGTAAACGGATAAACTGCATTCTCGGTGATGTCATCACTCTCTAGTGAACGGATAGGCTGCATTCTCGGTGATGTCACCACTCTCTAGTGAACAGATAGACTGCATTCTCGGTGATGTCACTGCTCTCTAGTGCATGGATAGGCTGCATTCTTGGTGATGTCACCACTCTCTAGTGCATGGATAGGCTGCATTCTCGGTGATGTCACCGCTCTCTAGTGAATGGATAGGCTGCACTCTCAGTGATGTCATTGCTCTCTAGTGAATGGATAGGCTGCATTTTCAGCAATGTCATCGCTCTCTAGTAAACGGATAGGCTGCATTCTCAGTGATGTCACCGCTCTCTTGTGAACAGATATGCTGCTTTCTCGGTGATGTCATCGGTCTCTAGTGAATGGATAGGCTGCCTTCTTGGAGATGTCACCGCTCTCTAGTGAATGGATAGGCTGCATTCTTGGTGATGTTACCGCTCTCTAGTGAATGGATAGGCTGCATTATTGGTGATGTCACCGCTCTCTAGTGAATGGATAGGCTGCCTTCTTGGTGATGTCACCGCTCTCTAGTGAATGGATAGGCTGCATTCTCAGTGATGTCTCCGCTTTCTAGTGAATGGATAGGCTGCATTTTCAGTGATGTCTTTGCTCTCTAGTGAATGGATAGGCTGCATTCTCGGTGATGTCACCGCTCTCTAGTGAACGAATAGGCTGCATTCTCAGTGATATCACCACTCTCTGGTGAATGGATAGGCTGCATTCTCGGGGATGTCACCGCTCTCTAGTGAATGGATAGGCTGCGTTCTCGGTGATGTCATCGCTCTCTAGTGAATGCATAGGCTGCATTCTTGGTGATGTCACTGCTCTCTAGTGCATGGATAGGCTGCATTCTTGGTGATCTCACTGCTCTCTAGTGAATAGATAGGCTGCTTTCTCAGCAATGTCACCGCTCTCTAGTGAACAGATAGACTGCATTCTCGGTGATGTCACCACTCTCTAGTGAATGGATAGGCTGCGTTCTCAGCAATGTCACCGCTCTCTAGTGAACAGATAGACTGCATTCTCGGTGATGTCACCGCTCTCTAGTGAATGGATAGGCTGCATTTTCAGCGATGTCATCGCTCTCTAGTAAACGGATAGGCTGCATTCTCAGTGCTGTCATCGCTCTCTTGTGAACGGATATGCTGCTTTCTCGGTGATGTCATCGGTCTCTAGTGAATGGATAGGCTGCCTTCTTGGTGATGTCACCGCTCTCTAGTGAATGGATAGGCTGCATTCTTGGTGATGTCACCGCTCTCTAGTGAATGGATTGCTGCCTTCTCTGTGATGTCTCCGCTTTCTAGTGAATGGATAGGCTGCATTCTCAGTGATGTCAGCGCTTTCTAGTGAACGAATAGGCTGCATTCTCATAGATGTCACCAAATCTTTGTATAGTGAAAAGGAAAGAAATAAGAAATTGGCAGTGGAGGAAGTGGTGACAGGTTCTCTTTCTGCAGATGTTACTGTATACTTTGGAGATAATATCCGTATTCCCCGCCTGAGCTGCGAGTTTCTTGGCCGGGTAGTTGGCAGGGCGCTTTGCTCCTACTCTCTGGGATCGATTAATTCCAGATTTCCTTCCTGTCCCCAACTCTTTATCCAGCTCAGATTTCTTCGTTATAAGATGGTTTATACTGAGCTCTCTATAGGCGGTGGGTGTCTATCCTCTATGGCCGGACCATATATAAGATGGTTTATTCTGAGCTCTCTATAGGCGGTGGGTGTCTATCCTCTATGGCCGGACCATATATAAGATGGTTTATACTGAGCTCTCTATAGGCGGTGGGTGTCTATCCTCTATGGCCGGACCATATATAAGATGGTTTATACTGAGCTCTCTATAGGCGGTGGGTGTCTATCCTCTATGGCTGGACCATATATAAGATGGTTTATACTGAGCTCTCTATAGGCGGTGGGTGTCTATCCTCTATGGCTGGACCATATATAAGATGGTTTATACTGAGCTCTCTATAGGCGGTGGGTGTCTATCCTCTATGGCCGGACCATATATAAGATGGTTTATTCTGAGCTCTCTATAGGCGGTGGGTGTCTATCCTCTATGGCTGGACCATATATAAGATGGTTTATACTGAGCTCTCTATAGGCGGTGGGTGTCTATCCTCTATGGCCGGACCATATATAAGATGGTTTATTCTGAGCTCTCTATAGGCGGTGGGTGTCTATCCTCTATGGCCGGACCATATATAAGATGGTTTATACTGAGCTCTCTATAGGCGGTGGGTGTCTATCCTCTATGGCCGGACCATATATAAGATGGTTTATTCTGAGCTCTCTACAGGCGGTGGGTGTCTATCCTCTATGGCCGGACCATATATAAGATGGTTTATTCTGAGCTCTCTACAGGCGGTGGGTGTCTATCCTCTATGGCCGGACCATATATAAGATGGTTTATTCTGAGCTCTCAGTGGACTGACAATCGTCCCCTATGGCCGGACCATATACAAGGTGTGCAGGAATTCCATCATACACAGTGAATGGATCTCTCCACATTACAGACGGTGAATGGAGCTCCCTTCTGTTATATTGTATAAAATGCAGCTGTGTCAGAGAATTGGCAGCAGACACATCCGACAGCCAGAGCGCAATGTACAAAAAATGGAAGAGATATCAGATGTCGCCGAGTCCTTGGAATGTCCCCTTTTCCTTTCTATGTGGAGTCTGTAATAGTCCCGTATACTGAATGGGGGCCCATGGATAGGAACTGGAGGGGATGTGCTGTTCATGGCTAGCAATCAGGACTTCATATAGAGATGGACGGTGTTCTTTTCTTTGAACGACTGCTAAGGGTTGGACAGACCATTTGTGCGCACCGTGTGGCTGCAACAGGGCCCTCTGGGACCTAGGGGACCATTTACACTAGAGGGGTGTCAGGTGGGTGCTATGAATTGGAGATGAAATAAGTCACAAAAAATAACACTTCTCACTTCCTCTCCCCAAACCCCAACACTTCCCTTTTCCCCAACTTTTAGCAATTCATCCTTCCCCTCCTGGGGCCCAACACTCGTCCCTTATCTCCCCAAACTCCAATACTTCACCCTTCCCTCCCCAAACCCCAATACTTCTTCCTTCCCTCCCTAAACCCCAATACTTCACCCTTCCCTCCCCAAACCCCAATACTTCACCCTTTCACTCCCCAAACCTCAATAATTTATCCTTCTCTCCCCAAACCCCAATACTTCACACTTTCCCTCCCCAAACCCCAATACTTCACCCTTCCCTTCCCAAACCCCAATACTTCACTCTTTCACTCCCCAAACCTCAATACTTTATCCTTCCCTCCCCAAACCCCAATACTTCACCCTTCCACTCCCCAAACCTCAATACTTCATGCTTCCCTCCCCAAACCCCAATAATTCACATTTCCCTCCCCAAACCCCAATACTTCATCCTTCCCTCCCCAACCCCAATACTTCACCCTTCCCTCCCCAAACCCCAATACTTCACTCTTTCACTCCCCAAACCTCAATACTTTATCCTTCCCTCCCCAAACCCCAATACTTCACCCTTCCACTCCCCAAACCTCAATACTTCATGCTTCCCTCCCCAAACCCCAATAATTCACATTTCCCTCCCCAAACCCCAATACTTCATCCTTCCCTCCCCAAACCCCAATACTTCACCCTTCCCTCCCCAACCCCAATACTTCATCCTTCCCTCCCCAAACCCCAATACTTCACCCTTCCCTCCCCAAACCCCAGTACTTCATTCTTCCCCTCCCCAAACCCCAATACTGTGTCCTTCCCTCCCCAAACCCCAATACTTCATCCTACCCTCACCAATCTCCAGTACTTCATACTTACTTCCCTAAACCCCAATACTTCACCCTTCCCTTCCCCTCAATAAACCCCAATACTTCACCTTCCCTCCTCATACCCCAATACTTTGCCCTTCCCTTCCCAAACCCCAATACTTCACTTTTCCCTCCCTAAACCCCAATACTTCACATTTCCCTCCCCAAACCCCAATACTTCATGCTTCCCTTCCCAAATTCAAATACTTCACCCTTCCCTCCCCAACCCCAATACTTCACCCTTCCCTCCCCAAACCCCGGTACTTCACCCTTCCCCTCCCCAAACCCCAATACTTCACCCTTCTCTCCCCAACCCCAATACTTCACCCTTCCCTCCTCAAACCCCAGTACTTCACCCTTCCCCTCCCCAAACCCCAATACTTCACCCTTCTCTCCCTAAACCCTAATAATTCACATTTCCCCTCCCCAAACCCCAATACTTCATCCTTCCCTCCCCAAGCCCCAGTACTTCATCCTTACCTCCCTAAACCCCAATACTTCACATTTCCCTCCCCAAACCCCAATACTTCATGCTTTACTTCCCAAATCCCAGTACTTCAACTTTCCCTCCCCAACCCCAATACTTCACCCTTCCCCTCCCCAAACCCCAATACTTCACCCCTCTCTCCCCAACCCCATTACTTCACCCTTCCCTCCCCAAACCCCAGTACTTCATCCTTACCTCCCTAAACCCCAATACTTCACCCCTCTCTCCCCAAACCCCAATACTTCATCTTTCCCCCCCCCCAAACCCCAATACTTCACCCTTCCCCTCCCCAAAGTCCAATACTTCACCTTTCCCCTCCCCAACCCCAATACTTCACCCTTACACTCCCCAAACCTCAATACTTTATCCTTCCCTCCCCAAACCCCAATACTTCCCTCTTCCCCTCCCCAAACCCCAATACTTCACGCTTCCCCTCCCCAAACCCCAATACTTCCCACTTCCCCTCCCCAAACCCCAATACTTCACCCTTCCACTCCCGAAACCTCAATACTTTATCCTTCCCTCCCCAAACCCCAATACTTCACCTTTCCCCTCCCTAAACCCCAATACTTCACCTTTCTCCTACCCAAACCCCAATACTTCACCCTGCCCTCCCCAAACTCCAATACTTCACCTTTCCCCTCCCCAACTCCAATACTTCACCCTTACACTCCCCAAACCTCAATACTTTATCCTTCCCTCCCTAAACCCCAATACTTCACCTTTCCCCTCCCCAAACCCCAATACTTCACGCTTCCCTCCTCAAACCCCAATACTTCACGCTTCTTCTCCCCAAACCCCAATACTTCACCCTTCGCTCTCCAAACCCCAATATTTCACCTTTCCCCTCTCCAAACCCCAGTACTTCTTCCTTCTCTCCCCAAACCCCAATATTTTACCCTTCCCTCCCGAAACCCCAATACTTCATTCTATCCTCCTCAAACCCCAATACTTCACCCTTTCCTCTCCAAACCCCAATACTTCATTCTGTACTCCTCAAACCCCAATACTTCACTCTTCCCCTCCCCAAACCTCAATACTTTATCCTTTCCTCCCCAAACCCCAATATTTTACCCTTCCCTCCCGAAACCCCAATACTTCAGCCTTCCCTCTCCAAACCCCAATACTTCATTCTGTACTCCTCAAACCCCAATACTTCACTCTTCCCCTCCCCAAACCTCAATACTTTATCCTTCCCTCCCCAAACCCCAATACTTCACCCTTCCACTCCCCAAACCTCAATACTTTATCCTTCCCTCCCCAAACCCCAATACTTAACCTTTTCCCCTCCCCAATACTTCACCTTTCCCCTCCCCAAACCCCAATACTTCACTTTTCCCCTCCCAAAACTCCAATACTTCTCCCTTCCCTCCTCAAACCCCAATACTTCACCCTTCCCTCCCCAAACACCAATATTTCACCTTTCCCCTCTCCAAACCCCAGTACTTCATCTTTCTCTACCCAAACCCCAATATTTTACCCTTCCCTCCCCAACCCCCAATACTTCATTCTATCCTCCCCAAACCACAATACTTCACCCTTCCCTCCCAAACCCCAATACTTCACGCTTCCCTCCCTAAACCCCAATACTTCATCCTTCCCTCCCCAAACCCCAATACTTCATCCTTCCCTCCCTAAACCCCAATACTTCACCCTTCCCCTCCCCAAACCCCAATACTTCACCCTGCCCTCCCCAAACTCCAAAACTTCACCTTTCCCCTCCCCAATACTTTATGCCTTCCCCTCCCCAAACCCCAATACTTTACACTTCCCCTCCCCAAACCCCAATAATTCACCCTTCCCTCCCCAAACCTCAATACTTTATCCTTCCCTCCCCAAACCTCAATACTTTATCCTTCCCTCCCCAAATCCCAATACTTCACCTTTCCCCTCCCCAAACCTCAATACTTCATGCTTCCCCTCCCTAAACCCCAATATTTCACCTTTCCCCTCTCCAAACCCCAGTACTTCATCCTTCCCTCCCAAAACCCCAATACTTCACCTTTCCCCTCCCCAAAGAGCTAATTCCTAAACCCTCCTCCAATTTGGATGTACATACCCTCAAATTAATCCTGAGAGTGCGCACTGTCCGCCCAGATCCATTATAAACCTGGAATATGTTTTGGTAAATACCTGAAAAAAACTAAAATTGTGCCTGTGTCCAAATATAGATGGACCTAACTGTACTTCACCCTTCCTTCCCCAAACCCCAATGCTTAACCCTCCCCCTCAACAAACCCCAATACTTCATCCTCCCCTCCCCAAACCCTAATATTTCATCCTCCCCTCCCCAAACCCCAGTACTTCATCCTTCCCCTCCCCCGACCCCAATACTTCATCCTTCCCCTCCCCCGACCCCAATACTTCATTCTTCCCCTCCTGCAACCCCAATACTTCACTCCTCCCTTCCCCAAACCCAAATACTTTATCCTACCCTCCCCAAACCCCATTACTTCACTCTTGCCTCCCCAAACCCAAATACTTAACCCTTCCTTCCCCCAAACCTCAGTACTTAATCCTTCCCTCTCCAGACCCCAATACTTAATCTTTCCCCTCCCCAGACCCCAAAACTTCATCCTTCCCTCCCCAAACCCCAATACATCACCCTTCCCCTCCCGAAACCCCAATACTTTATCCTTCCCTTCCCAACCCCCAATATTTCATCCTTTCAACTCTCGTTGGACCCCACACGTCCTTCTACTTTGCCAATACTTCATCCTTCCCTCCGCAAACCCCACTAATTCAAGCCTTCCCCTCCTCAAACCCCAAAACTTTACCTTTCCCCTCCCCAAACCCCAAAACTTCACCATACCCCTCCTCAAACCCCAATACTTCATCCTCCCCTCTCTAAACCCCAACACTCCATTCCCCCATCTTAACTTTTACCCTAATCAAAGACTTGCACTTGACCTTTCCACCTCCGGAGCCCCAACAAGTAACCCTCCACACCTGAACCCCAACACTTATCCTGTCCTGGTGAGATGGTGTCAAATGCTCACTGTGTCCCCTCATTGCTGGTGTACACCTTTCATGTCTGCTCTGATACCTCCCACATTGTCCTACAGAACCCAACCACGTCTCTGCTCTTCCTTTATACTCTACGTGACAGTGAACAGAAATAAGGAAGGGAAGTGAAGGGAAGGGAAAGGGAGGGAAAGGGGAAGGAAAGAGAAGGGAAAGAGAAAGGGAAGGGGAAGGAAAGGGAAAGGGGAGGAAAGGAAAGGGAAGTGAAGGGAAAGGAAGGGGAAGGGAAAGAGAAGGAAAGGGAAGGGAAAGGGGAAGGGAAAGGAAGGAGAGGGAAAGGGGAGGAAAGGGAAGGGAAAGGAAAGGGAAGAGAAGGGGAAAGGGAAGAGAAAGGCAAAGGGAAGGAAAGGGAAATAGAAAATAAAGAGGAGGAAAGGGGAAGGGAAAGGGAAGGGAAAGGAAAGAGAAAGGAATGGAAGGGAAAGGGGAGGAAAGGGGAAGGGAAACTAAAGTGGAGATAAGGGGAAAGGGAAGAGAAAGGCAAAGGGAAAGAGAAGGGAAAGAGAAAATAAAGAGGAGGAAAAGGGAAGGGAAAGGAAGGGGAAAGGGGAGAAAAGGGGAGGGAAAGGCAAGGGAAAGGAAGGGGAAGGAAAAAAGAAGGGAAAGGAGAGGGAAGGGAAAGGGAAGTGGACGGGAAAGGTAAGGGAAATGAAGGGGAAAGGAAAGGAAAGGAATGGAAAGGAAAGGAAAAAAAGGAAAGTAGAAGGGGAAGGAAAGGAAAGGGAAAGGAAGGGGAAGGGAAAGGGAAAAGGAAAGGATGGGGAGGGAAGGGAAAGGGGAGGAAAGGGAAGGGGAGGTAAAGGGAAAGGAAAGGGAAGAGAAGGGGAAAAGGGAAAGGAAGAGAAGGGAAAGAGAAGGGAAACAAGAAGGGAAGGGAAGGGGGAGGAAAGGGAAGGGAAAGGAAAGGGGAAAGAGAAGGGAAAGAAAGGGAAGCAAAGGGAAGGGAAAGGGATGGTAAAGGGAAGGGGAAGGGAAAGGGATGGTAAAGGGAAGGGGAAGGGAAAGGAAGGAGAAAGAGAAGGAAGGAGAAGGGGAAGGGAAAGAAAGGGAAGGAAACGTGGTCTGTGTTGCTTCCAGCAACCAGATGTTCCTTTAATATCTGAAAGAAAAGATAGGCTGCGATGTGATTATGTGTTTTGTTTGTCATTCACAAAGTGGGACGGCCTTCTGTGACCTAATGTCAGCTTGTTTCTGATCTGTACCCCACTGAGCATTCACGGCAGCTGGAAAATGTACAAAACCCATCTGCTGTAATCACATGATTGCCCATCAACTGCCCACTTTGCCCCAGAGAACTGTCATGTGTTGAAGGAAAGCAGGCATCATCCGGGGTCACCATCTACATCTTGGACTGAGATGGCAGCTTAGAGACGACACAATCCTGTAAATCCCGATGTCTGCGCTCTTCAGCATTGGTAATGTATTTTATGAGGATTTATTCTGGGAGATTTGTAAAGACGGTGACAGGTCCACTTTAATGTCTGTGACCACAAATTTCTATCTGACTCAGAGAAAGGTCTGTGACATACAGAGATCCCCCCTCCCCCACCTTCTCCTTTCCCGTCAGGTAGCTGCACCAGCACAATGGGACCATTTCAGCGATATATCTGCTTTCCCAAATCCACTTCCAATAGGAGTTGCTGGATTTCGGTGAAGAGATGATTGAACCATGAATAGGCGCCCTGACAGATCTTCCCTGGAAATTGTCCCTCTCCCCATCCCCCATCCTCTCATTATCTCATTTGCTGAGTGTGGGAATTGGCAGAGTCTCCGAGATGCCGATTGTTTCGCCGACGTGACCTGTCAATGCGGTCATTGATATCACCTCCATTCCGAAAAACGGGCTCTTCCTGCAGATTACCAAAAATACAAAACTTCACTGGACTCCCTGCAGGGCTGGGTCCAAGGGGGTGCTGGGGAGAGCTATCATTCCCCCCCCCCAACACCCAGATTTTGGTCTCCCCCTCCCCCCCAGGTTAGATCTGGCCCTGCTAGAACCCCTGTTCAGTTGTCCACCCTGGGGAGATGAAATACAAAATGCTACAGTTGTCACCGGGGACAGGAAGTGATGGGAAATACAAAATGTTACAGTTGTCACCGGGGACAGGAAGTGATGGGAAATACAAAATGTTACAGTTGTCACCGGGGACAGGAAGTGATAGGAAAAAAACCAATTTTTCAGTTGTCACCGGGGACAGGAAGTGATGGGAAATACCAAAGGTTACAGTTGTCACCAGGGAGAGGAAGTGATGGAAGATACAAAATTTTACAGTAGTCACAGGGACAGGAAGTGTTAGGAAGTGCAAAATGTTACAGTTGTCACTGGGACAGGAAGTGATGGGAAAAAATAAATGTTACAGTTGCCACCGGGGACAGGAAGTGATAGGAAATACAAAGTGTTCCAGTTGTCACCAGGGACAGGAAGTGATGGGAAATACAAAATGTTACAGTTGTCACCAGGACAGGAAGTGATAGGAAGTATAAAATGTTACAGTTGTCACTGGGACAGGAAGTGATGGGAAAAAATAAATGTTACAGTTGTCACCAGGACAGAAAGTGATGGGAAATACAAAGTGTTATAGTTGTCACCAGGGACAGGAAGTGATGTAGGATAAAAATGTTACAGTTGTCACCAGGGACAGGAAGTGATGGGAAATACAAAGTGTTACAGTTGTCACCGGGGACAGGAAGTGATGGAAGATAAAAAATGTTACAGTTGTCACCGGTGACAGGAAGTGATGGGAAATACAAACTGTTAAAGTTCTCACCGGGTAAAGGAAGTGATGGAAGATAAAAAATGTTACAGTTGTCACCAGGGACAGGCAGTGATGGGAAAAAAAAACAAATGTTACAGTTTGTCACCGGGGGCAGGGAGTAATGGTAAAAAAACAAATGTTACAGTTGTCACCGGGGGCAGGGAGTAATGGTAAAAAAACAAATGTTACAGTTGTCAACAGGGACAGGAAGTGATGGAGGATACAAAATGTTACAGTTGTCACCGGGGACAGGAAGTGATGGGAAAAAATAAATGTTACAGTTGTCACTGGGACAGGAAATGATGGGATGTACAAAATGTTACAGTTGTCACCAGAACAGGAAGTGATGGGATGCCCCCTTCACACTCGAGCGCTGAACTTTGAAAAGTCCCGCCTGCGCCATTGACTTATAACGGAAGGTGCCTTTTTTGGTGCAGTTTTTCATAATCTCCCCATAAAGGCGCCTCCACTGTAAGTCAATAAGAATGCATCGAAAGCACATCAGTGTGTAAGGGACCGTTACAGTTGTCACCGGAACAGGAAGTGAGGGGAAATCTTCCAACAGGGACACCTACGCTGGTAACACAGATCCTTATGAGGACACATCTGAAGTCATGACGCACCACTCACTGACACGTGGCTCACCAATGCAGATTGGGAGTCAGCCTCCATCTGAGGCTTCTCACACAGGCACTCCTCTCAGCACACACGCTCTTTTCATTGCAGACCTGTCTTTCTATTAGCGCAGTGGATTCTGGGAGCCCTGACACCGCTCGGCATTGTCGTAAAGCAGCGGGAGAGGCCATTAAACGGCAAGAAAAGCTCGTTATAGAAAAGAGCAATTACAGAGAAGGAATGGGACTATTCTCTGCTTATTATGGGAATATTCATCAAACACTTCAGTCTGTCCGCAGCTCCGCCCTAAAACGGCTTCGTCTGCTATCAATACGTTATCTGTCTCTGGAATTCCGGTGTCTGTTGAAGCTGCGATGTGATTGGACAGATGATCTGGTGACCTTCCAAGGAAATGTCCGCACTGGGTGATGTGTGACGGTCATTACCGCGGTGCTTTCGGCCCCAATCACAGCTGAGCGTTTTGTAAAAAAGCGCGCAAAATCACGCTTTTCTGTGTGCGTATACGAAAGTGTGAAAAACACGCGGCGTACTTGCGGTGACGTTCATTGTTAATGGCATCCCTAACATGGCAAGGAGACGCGTGTGAAAAACTTGCAACAAATGCGTCAAAATGACTACGCGTTTCTTTGCGCATATACTAAAGGTGCGAAAACTCGCGTCGTGCTTATGGTGTCGTTCATTGTTAATGGCATCTCTAATGTGGCAAGGAGATGCGTGTGAAAAACATGCAAAGAATGTGGCAAAATGATCATGCATTTCTTTGCGCATATACGAAAGGTGCTAAAAACATTCAACAAATGTGTCAAAATGATCGCGCCTTTCTTTGCGCATATACAAAAGGTGCCAAAAACACGCATCGTACTTGCGGTGACGTTCATTGTTAATGGCATCCCTAACCTGGCAAGGAGACGCGTGTGAAAACATGCAACAAATGCATCAAAATGTTTGGGCGTTTCTGTGCGCATATACGAAAAGATGCGAAAAACACGCGTTGTGCTTGCGGTGCCGTTTATTGTTAATGGAATCCCTACCGTGGCAAGGAGACGCGTGTGAAAAACATGCAACAAATGCGTCAAAATGATCATGTCTTTCTTTGCGCATATACGAAAGGTGTGAAAACTTGCGCCATGCTTGTGGTGCCGTTCATTGTTAATGGCATCCCTAACGTGGCAAGGAGAGATGTGTGAAAACTTGCAACAAATGCGTCAAAATGACTGTGCGTTTCTTTGCGCATATACAAAAGGTGCAAAAAACAGGCGTTGTGCTTATGGTGACGTTCATTGTTAATAGGATCCCTAATGTGGCAAGGAGACGCGTGTGAAAAACACGCAACGAATGCGTCAAAATGATCACGCGTTTCTTTGCGCATATACGAAAGGTGCGAAAAACATGCAACAAATGCGTCAAAATGATCACACGTTTCTTTGCGCATATACGAAAGGTGCGAAAAACATACAACAAATGTGTCAAAATGATCGCGTGTTTCTTTGCGCATATACGAAAGGTGCGAAAAACATACAACAAATGTGTCAAAATGATCGCGTGTTTCTTTGCGCATATACGAATGGTGCGAAAAACATACAACAAATGAGTCAAAATGTGCGTTTAATTAAAAAAAAACGTGAAGCTCATCTCGCAAAAAGCTGCATTGGCTACTTTGATGCGTTTGTCATGTGTAGGACAGCCTATTGAAAGGAAGCAGTGGGAAAACGCAATTTTGCGTGCGAAGCTGCGATGTGATTGGACAGATGATATGGTGACATTCCAAGGAAATGTCCGCACTGGGTGATGTGTGACGGTCATTACTGCGGTGCTTTAGGCTCCAATCACAGCTGAGCGGTTTGTAAAAAAGCGCACAAAATCACGCTTTTCTGTGCGCATATACTAAAGGTGCAAAAACTTGCGTCGTACTTGTGGTGCCGTTCATTGTTAATGGCATCTCTAATGCGGCAAGCAGACGCGTGTGAAAACATGCAACAAATGCGTCAAAATGATCACGGGTTTCTTTGCGCATATATGAAAGTTGCGAAAAACACGCATTTCCAAGCATGTGGTGACATATCCGGCCAATAGAAGAGAAGCAGACGCCACCAGTGATGGGCGGAGCAATGGCCGCCTTGTTCTTGCATTGTAGCAGATAACTGCTGGCATGCTGGAGAAGAATCGGCTGGTAAGCTGTCTTCTGATTTCTGCCAGCCTACAAGGAGGACTGTCTGTGGTCCTCTTACCCACCGATCCAGTCAATCTTCTGGCCATCAGCTGACAGGTGAAGTCTGAATGCAGTTGGTGGCACTTCAGACAGTTTCTATTTCCGAAAGCTTTGAGAATGATGTTGTAGTAATATAGGATTAGCATTAGTGACTCCCCCCCCCCCCCCATCCCGGCGTGTCCTGCAGAAATGGACAGCCTTCGCCCCGCAGTCCTTGTCCTCGGGTTTCCAGCTGATACTTTGTTTCTTTGTGTTGTTATTCTTGGAGGACACGTAGAATGTTCCTTCATTGGCAGTTCAATGACAGCTTTATTTGCAGTCTCAGAATCTGTCATGGGAAGACGGGCCCCAGAGTGTCTTATAGGGCCCCTGTGGGACTCGGATCTCTTCCATTATGTCATATGGAAGGAAGTCTTTGGACACCTGACTATCACATCCGTATGAGCCTATTGGAAGTCCATACTTACCACCAGGGGCGGACTGACCATTTGGAAACTCGGGCACGGGTCAGTAGGGGGCCCCATGAGATGCCCCTGGTACCTTTTTCATACGCTTGTTTGAGTTTGGGCAAGGACACAGGGGCCCCATGATCCCCTATTGCCCGGGGGGCCCCATGAGTTGTCAGTCCACCCCTGCTTACCAACATACACTATATTGCCAAAATTATTGGCCCCGCCCTCCCAATCATGTGATTCAAGTGTTCTAATCCCCTCCCAATCATGTGATTCAGGTGTTCCAATCCCCTCCCAATCATGTGAATCAAGTGTTCCAATCCCCTCCATATCATGTGATTCAGGTGTTCCAATCCCCTCCCAATCATGTGATTCAGGTGTTCCAATCCCCTCCATATCATGTGAATCAGGTGTTCCAATCCCCTCCATATCATGTGATTCAGGTGTTCCAATCCCCTCCCAATCATGTGATTCAGGTGTTCCAATCCCCTCCATATCATGTGATTCAGGTGTTCCAATCCCCTCCATATCATGTGATTCAGGTGTTCCAATCCCCTCCATGGACACAGGTGTATACAATCAAGCCCCTAGGCATGCAGATGGCTTCTACAAACATTGGTGAAAGAATGGGTCGCTCTCGGGAGCTCAGTGACTCCAAGCGTGGTCCCGTGATAGGTGGTCATCTGGGCAATAAGTCCATCCGTGACATTTCCTGGCTACTAAATATTCCACGCTCAACTGTTAGTGGGATTTGTGAACACTTACTGGTTTTTACGTTTATAGTTGCACGTTTGCGGACAAAAAAAAAACAAAAAACTGTTAGTTTTTATAACAAAGTGGAAGCAACTGGGAACAACAGCCACTCAGCCACCAAGTGGTAGGCCACGTCACATGACAGGGCGGGGTCAGCGCATGCTGAAGCGCACAGTGCGCAGAAGTCGCCAACTGTCTGCAGAGTCAATAGCTAAAGACCTCCAAACTTGGTGTGGCCTTCAGATGAGCCCAACAACAGTGCGTAGAGAGCTTCATGGAATGGGTTTCCATGGCCGAGCAGCTGCATCCAAGCCTTCCATCACCAAGTGCAATGCAAAGCGTCGGATGCCGTGGTGTAAAGCACGCTGCCACTGGACTATAGAGCAGAGGAGACATGTTCTCTGGAGTGACCAATCACGCTTCTCTGTCTGGCAATCTGATGGACGTGTTTTGGTTTGATGGTGGCCAGGAGAACGGTACTTGCCTGACTGCATTGTGCCAAGTGTAAAGTTTGGTGGAGGGGGGATTATGGTGTGGGGTTGTTTTTTAGGGGTTGGGCTTGGCCCCCTAGTTCCAGTGAAGGGAACTTTTTAAGGCGTCAGCATACCAAGATATTTTGGACAATTTCATGCTCCCAGCTTTGTGGGAAGAGTTTGGGGATGGCCTCTTCCTGTTCCAACATGACTGCACACCAGTGCACAAAGCAAGGTCCATAAAGACATGGAGGAGCCAGTTTGGGGTGGAGGAACTTGACTGTCCTGCACAGAGTCCTGACCTCAACCCCATAGAACACCTTTGGGATGAATTAGAGCGGAGACTGGGAGCCAGGCCTCCTCCCCCGACATCAGTGCCTGACCTGACAAATGTGCTTCTGGAAGAATGGTCCAACCTTCCCATAGACACCCTCCTAAACCTTGTGGACGGCCTTCCCAGAAGAGTTGAAGCTGTTATAGCTGCAAAGGGCGGGGCCAACTCAATATTGGACCCTACGGACTAAGACTGGGGGGCCACTAAAGGTCATGTGTGTGGAAAGGGCGGGGCCAAATCAATATTGGACCCTACGGACTAAGACTGGGGGGCCATTAAAGGTCATGTGCTTGGGAAGGGCGGGGCCAACTCAATATTGGACCCTACGGACTAAGACTGGAGGGCCATTAAAGGTCATGTGCGTAGAAAGGGCGGGGCCAACTCAATATTGAACCCTACGGACTAAGACTGGGGGGCCATTAAAGGTCATGTGCGTAGAAAGGGCGGGGCCAACTCAATATTGAACCCTACGGACTAAGACTGGGGGGCCATTAAAGATCATGTGTGGGGAAAGGCCGGCTGACCAATACTTGGGGCAATATGGTGTATTAGTCCCAGTCCCCAGAATGCAGTGCCCCGCCCATGGCTGAGATATGCCACACCTACCTTCAGAGTGGTCCCACCCAGAACATGTCCATTTTCTGGTCAGCCCCACCCCTAAATATGCAGAATCCACCCACTTACATCCAGGATCCCCTAAGCTGCTCTGCCTACTTAATTATTCAAATAAGGGTGATGCCAGGACAGATCATCAGGGGCGGACTGACAACTCATGGGGCCCCCGGGCAATAGGGGATCATGGGGCCCGTGTCCTCGCCCACACCCAAAAAAGTCTACAAAAAGGTACCAGGGGCATTTCATGGGGCCCCCTACTGACCCCGGGCCCTCAGGCAGTGCCCGAGTTTCCACATGGTCAGTCCGCCCCTGCAGATCATCATCCAGACTGAAGAAGGAGAGGGGGACAGTCCCTGCAAATCCGGGACATTTGGCATCTACAGGCCCCCCTTGTTTCAATACCACGGTCATGAATATGAAGCTGCCCTAATCTCCCCACCCAGGGGTGGACTGACCATTTGGAAACTCAGGCACTGCCTGAGGGCCCGGGGTCAGTAGGGGGCCCCATGAGATGCCCCTGGTACCTTTTTCATAGGCTTTTTTGAGTTTGTGCAAGGACACAGGGGCCCCATGATCCCCTATTGCCTGGGGGCCCCATGAGTTGTCAGTCCGCCCCTGTACCCGCCCCTATCATTCATTGGACTTCAGTTCTTTCATCACATGATATGCAAATACAGCCTGCCTAGCAATGCCCACTTCTCCACACTGCACCCATCCAACAAGGCATTTTGATATTTGCATAACTCCTCCCACTGCTTGTATCAGGGCTGAGGGCTCTTGAAAGGAGTACTGAGGCAGGGTGCTGCGGTGATTTTAAGAATTACCCTGCCAGCCCCTCCCACCAGCCATGATCTGCCCGCCATGCATAGAGAAGCACAGAGACCCAGTGATGACATCCCTGGGTCTAAAGCAAGGTAATAAATGAAAAAAGAAATGTTTTATGTAAAAAATGTTGTTAGTATGTTAATGAGGGGGGAGGGGCAAAAATACAAGCAGACTAAACATCAGCTTTAATAAAATGTCACATATTAATGACACACGATGTACAGAGCGAGCCGAACGTCATCCAATCAGGAGAGCTGCTGACTCTCTGGGAATATTCTCCACCTTGCCACATCACAGAACATGAGATACATTGTATCCCTGTGATGTCAGTGCCCTGCCGGCCCCTCCCACTAGCCATGATCTGCCTGCATTGCATAAAGAAGAACAGAGACCCAGTGATGACATCCCTGGGTCTAAAGCAAGGTAATAAATGAAAAAAACATTATGTAAAAAATGTTGTTATTATGTTAATGAGGGGGGAGGGGCAAAAATACAAGCAGACATTGTATCCCTGTAATGTCAGCGCCCTCCTGGCCCCTCCCACCAGCCATGATCTGCCTGCATTACATAGAGAAGCACAGAGACCTGATGATGATGTCACAATGCCGATTGCACGTTATATCCAGAGAGGACACAATCAAGGAAAAACCTGGTCTGCAATGGCAGCTCCCATATTAGATCCACTTCAAGGCCCCTCCCACCAGCCATCATCTGCCCGCATGACATAGAGAAGCACAGAGACCTGATGATGATGTCACAATGCTGATCGCACATTGTATCCAGAGAGGACACAATCAAGGAAAAACCTGGTTTGCAATGGCAGCAGGGGTGGACTGACAACTCATGGGGCCCCCGGACAATAGGGGATCATGGGGCCCCTGTGTCCTTGCCCAAACTCAAAAAAGCCTATGAAAAAGGTACCAGGGGCATGTCATGGGGCCCCCATTGACCCCTCCCCCCCCCCTTCCCCAGCCAGTTTTTTTTTTTTGGCGCGCCGTTTTCTACAGCTCCTTGATGTTCTGACTCTTTCAGCCTCGCCTGTCTATCATCCTCCCCTGGGACTGGAGCTCGGTCCAATTATCTGATGAAGCCTGTGCGCTGATTCTGTCACGGCAGACAGGAGAGATCCGTTAATCAAGCCGCTGTAAATAATCTTACAGATGTCAGGGGACGGCGGGGATAACGAAGCGGAAAAATTCAGACAGCTAGCGGCTACGCGGCGGGCGGTCCCGGGCGAAATCAGGTGACCTGAATAATCGCTACCCAAATCCCGAAGAAGAAGGAGACAGCAGGCGGGACGGGGAGAGGGATCTACACATAGGAGGAGGACTGTCATCCCGTGTACTGGCGGGATCATGCTTCCATGTGTGTTCGGGTTTAAAGGGATGAGGTGGCTACCCTATGCACCGTATTGGCTCTGACTCAACACATGACATGGCCGGCTCCCACCGCATTGGCTCTGACTCAACACATGACATGGCCGGCTCCCACCGCATTGGCTCTGACTCAACACATGACATGGCCGGCTCCCACCGCATTGGCTCTGACTCAACACATGACACGCCAGCTCCTACCGCATTGGCTGTGACTCAACACATGACACGGCCAGCTCCCACCGCATTGGCTCTGACTCAACACATGACATGGCCGGCTCCCACGCATTGGCTCTGACTCAACACATGACACGCCAGCTCCTACCGCATTGGCTGTGACTCAACACATGACACGGCCGGCTCCCACCGCATTGGCTCTGACTCAACACATGACACGCCAGCTCCCACCGCATTGGCTCTGACTCAACACATGACACTGCCGGCTCTCACCGCATTGGCTCTGACTCAACACATGACACGGCCGGCTCCCACCGCATTGGCTCTGACTCAACACATGACACTGCTAGTTCCCACCGCATTGGCTGTGACTCAACACATGACACGCCAGCTCCCACCGCATTGGCTGTGACTCAACACATGACACGGCCGGCTCCTACCGCATTGGCTCTGACTCAACACATGACACTGCCGGCTCTCACCGCATTGGCTCTGACTCAACACATGACACGGCCGGCTCCCACCGCATTGGCTCTGACTCAACACATGACACTGCTAGTTCCCACCGCATTGGCTGTGACTCAACACATGACACGCCAGCTCCTACCGCATTGGATGTGACTCAACACATGACACTGCCAGCTCCCACCGCATTGGCTCTGACTCAACACATGACACTGCTGGCTCCCACCGCATTGGCTCTGACTCAACACATGACACGGCCAGCTCCCACCGCATTGGCTCTGACTCAACACATGACGCTGCTAGCTCCCACCGCATTGGCTCTGACTTAACACATGACACGGCCGGCTTCCACCGCATTGGCACTGAGTCAACACATGACACTGCCAGCTCCCACCGCATTGGCTCTGACTTAACACATGACACGGCCGGCTTCCACCGCATTGGCTGTGACTCAACACATGACACGGCTGGCTCCCAGCGCATTGGCTCTGACTCAACACATGACACGGCCGGCTCCCACCGCATTGGCTGTTTCTCAACACATGACACTGCCAGCTCCCACCACATTGGTTGTGACTCAACACATGACACGGCCAGCTCCCACCGCATTGGCTCTGACTCAACACATGACACTGCCAGCCATCACCGCATTGGCTCTGACTCAACACATGACACTGCCAGCTCCCACCGCATTGGCTGTTTCTCAACACATGACACTGCCAGCTCCCACCGCATTGGCTGTGACTCAACACATGACACTTCCAGTTCCACCGCATTGGCTCTGACTCAGCACCTGACACTGCCGGCTCTCACCGCATTGGCTCTGACCAGGGGCGGACTGACAATTCATGGGGCCCCCGGGCAATAGGGTACCATGGGACCCCTGTGTTCTTGCCCAAACTCAAAAAAGCCTATGAAAAGGGTACCAGGGGCATCTCATGGGGCCCCCTACTGACCCCGGACCCTCAGGCAGTGCCCGAGTTTCCAAATGGTCAGTCCGCCCCTGGCTCTGACTCAACACATGACACTGCCAGCTCCCACCGCATTGGCTCTCACTGAACACATGACACTGCCGGCTCCCACCGCATTGGCTCTGACTCAACACATGACACTGCCAGCATTCATGACATTGGCTGTAACTGACCATGTGACATCTGCTCAGTTTTACCACCCCACCTCTGACCGGTCACATATTGGGCTGCCAGCCCCTGCTACCTTCATCTGAAAATGCCAGTTCCCTGGCTGGGTTTGGCTTTATTACTCCCCAATCATGTCATACGCAACAAGCATGCAGCTAGTGAAGTGTTTTTTTTTTTCAGGACTGGCCTGGGCGGTAGTAGCTGACCATAGTCAGTGACTTCTGCTCGGTTTTGCAACGCCACCTCTGGCAGGTCACATGATATAAATGTCATGTATGGGCTGCCAGCCGCCGCTACCTTTGTCTGAAAATACTCGTTTTCTGGCTTCAGTAGTATCCATGTCACAGGCAACAAGCATGCGGCTAGTGAAGTGTGCTGCAGCTGATCATAGTGAGTGATATCTGCTTGGTTTTACTACATTACCTGTGACAGGTCACATGATCTAAATGTCATGTATGGGCTGCCAGCCGGCGCTACCTTTGTCTGAAAATGCTAGTTCCCTGGCTGGTTCTGGCTACATTATGAGTATGTCATATGAAACAAGCATGCGGCTAGTGAAGTGATTTTTTTTTATGGACCGTCCTAGTGAATAGGATGTTGCTGAGATTGTAGTACTAGATCACCCCACCCAGAAGTGACTCTACAACTAGGCACCAGTAGGGGGCGTAGCGTGCCGGCGGAGGTGCTGTGTAGGTGGAGGTGCTGTGGAGGTGGAGGTGCTGTGGAGGTGCTGTGGAGGTGGAGGTGCTGTGGAGGTGGAGGTGCTGTGGAGGTGTTGTGGAGGTGCTGTGGAGGTGGAGGTGCTGTGGAGGTGCTGTGGAGGTGGAGGTGCTGTGGAGGTGGAGGTGCTGTGGAGGGTGTCCTCATTCCTGCTGGAATAATCGCGTTGAATTCTAGGTTTTTCAGCAGTGGTGTCGTGTGGTTTTCATATAGTCATGTGCAGGGGCGGACTGACAACTCATGGGGCCCCGGGCAACAGGGGATCTTAGGGCCCCTGTGTCCTTGCCCAAACTCAAAAAAGCCTGTGAAAAAGGTACCAGGGGCATCTCATAGGGCCCCCTACTGACCCCGGGCCCTCGGGCAGTGCCTGGGTTTCCAAATGGTCAGTCCGCCCCTGGTACTGTGCTGACCCCATGCGGTCGTAACGGAGGCACGGCGAGCCCAATACGGCGTCCTCGGCCTCAGGAATATGATCCCAGCTAGTGGTGTCTGTTATTTCAAATAATAAGCTGGGGATATTGGCCCTAAGTACACACCAGGGGCGGACTGATCATTTGGAAAGTCGGGCACTGCCTGAGGGCCCGGGGTCAGTAGGGGGCCCCATGAGATGCCCCTGGTACCTTTCATAGGCTTTTTTGAGTTTGGGCAAGGACACAGGGGCCCCATGATCCCCTATTGCCCGGGGGCCCCATGAGTTGTCAGTCTGCCCCTGGTACGCATTTAAATGACATCTAATAATACTGGCTAAGAGGCCACTTTAGCATGCCTCAGGTGCACTCTAAGGAAAGGCACCTATTACTTTCAGGTATGAGTGACAGGTTCTTTTGAAAGCCCTCCCACCCATTGTGCTCCTCCATTCCTAGCTCAGAGCTGGGGCCAGCAACTGGCCACTCAGCTCTAAGCATTGCATCCTAGGAGGAGGGGCAGAAGAAGGTCACATGTTCCCCTATACCCAGAAGTACCAGTGTTTCCGGGGGGGGGGATCAGTGAAGGTCTCTATTGCTGGAAAATGGAATTTCAGGAGCAACTGAATGGACAATGTGACAATGAAGGATGATAGCAGGAGGGACACGTGGAGGATGATAATGAGAAGGACACATGGAGGATGATAACGGGATGGACACATGGAGGTTGATAACGGGAAGGACACATGGAGGATGATAATAGGAGGGACACATGGAGGATGATAACGTGAAGGACACATGGAGGATGATAACGTGAAGGACACATGGAGGATGATAATGGGATAGACACATGGAGGTTGATAACGGGAGGGACACATGGAGGATGATAACGGGATGGACACATGAAGGATGATAACGGGAAGGACACATGGAGGTTGATAATGGGAAGAACACATGGAGGATGATAATAGGAGGGACACATGGAGGATGATAACGTGAAGGACACATGGGGGATGATAACATGAAGGACACATGGAGGATGATAACGGGAAGGACACATGGAGGTTGATAATGGGAAGGACACATGGAGGATGATAACGGGAAGGACACATGGAGGATGATAATAGGAGGGACACATAGAGGATGATAATAGGAGGGACACATGGAGGATGATAATGTGAAGGACACATGGAGAATGATAACGGGAAGGACACATGGAGGATGATAACGGGAAGGACACATGGAGGATGATAATGGGAAGGACACATGGAGGATGATAACCGGAGCTCACAGACGTGATGGTTTAGTGAACAGAACTGAGAGTCACTTTAGCCTGCCCTAAGTGCTATTGCAGCTTTCTGAGTCAGGGCCGCATTCTACTCATAAATTAAATGAAGAATTAAGAACTCCTATTGGACTGCTGCTGGGGGGGGGAGGGGGGCATTTTGCTGCCCTCTTTTCTGCAGAGCAATTCCATTGGCTGTTGAAATGACTCTGAGAGCCAGGAAGAGGGATTTTCCGAGAGACGGCTCGCCAACCTTCAAAAAATAGTTTCATCGCCTGCAGAAATGTTTCCTTTCCTGGTGCCTCTCCATGGCAGTACACGGTATGCATCCTCCCGTGGAGGCGGCAGGATATCGATTTACATCATGGCGGCAGAGCCGAGGCCTTTCTGGACCTCGCGCTCTGGATGGAACGATCCTCATTACTGCTCTGGGCTCCGGTGGTAATTTTCCATCCTCCTCTCCTGTTCTGTGCAGCACATCTCCCCCGGCTCCTCTCATGATAACGGAGCGATCATTACGGATTCATTCGGAGGCCATCCAAGCGTCGCGATGAAAAGGGTCTTAGCGCCATTGTCCCGGACACAGACCGCCATTGTGCTGGGAGGTCCTGAAAGCCGGCTAATCACCGGGGATTTAAACTGACCCAGGAAAGCTCCCACTGCCTCGGCTGCCAACTCTCTAATTATTGCTGGCAGGAGCCCGGGGCCGCTCAGCCCTCCGCGGGAATCGGAGCCGCCATGAAAGGGATGGCCGCCGCCGCCGACTCGTCTACCAGTTACCGGCCTGAGAAGATTTCACAGAGTTTTGTGATGCAAATAAATCTCTATGTAGGGAAATTCTGTAGAGGACTTTATTCTGGAATCAGAAAAAGGTTGTCACCAAAAGAGTCAAGGTGATACATTGGGGGGGATTTACGAAAACTAGAGCACTCAGAATCTGGTGAAGCTGCGCATGGTGGCCAATCAGCTTCTAACTTCTAACTGGAAACTGATTGGTTTCTATGCAGAACTGCACCAGATTTTGCACTCTCCAGTTTTAGCAAATCACCCCCATTGTGTGCAACATGTCCGACCCACACCACAGCTCCAAGCCCCATAGCAGTCTATGATGAGCAGGTAGACACTCAGATCCAGGACCCACGGAAATCACATGGTAGGCTCGGGGCAGGGGCGGACTGACCATTCGGAAACTCGGGCAGTGCCCGAGGGCCCAGGGTCAGTAGGGGGCCCCATGAGATGCCCCTGGTACCTTTTTCATAGTTTTTTTTAAATTGGGCAAAGACACAGGGGCCCCATGATCCCCTATTGCCCGGGGGCCCCATGAGTTGTCAGTCCGCCCCTGGCTCAGGGTATAGTTTCGCCCTTGTCTTCTCACTATAGTTTTTGGAAAATATTCTTGGGTTTTGGGTGTCCGCACCCCTTGGGGTTTCTCCACCCATCTTGTCACTCCTGTTACATTCTCTATTTTTTTTTCTTTCCGTAGATTTTCCTCTTTTTTTTCTTTTTTGTTCCATCCAATCAACGCAACCACGTTCCATCCGACCAACACAACCACGTTCCATCCAACCAACGCAACCACGTTCCATCCGACCAACACAACCACGTTCCATCCAACCAACACAACCATGTTCCATCCAACCAACACAACCACGTTCCATCCAACCAACACAACCACGTTCCATCCAACCAACGCAACCATGTTCCATCCAACCAACACAACCATGTTCCATCCAACCAACGCAACCATGTTCCATCCAACCAACGCAACCATGTTCCATCCAACCAACGCAACCACGTTCCATCCAACCAACGCAACCACGTTCCATCCAACCAACGCAACCACGTTCCATCCAACCAACGCAACCATGTTCCATCCAACCAACACAACCACGTTCCATCCAACCAACGCAACCATGTTCCATCCAACCAACGCAACCATGTTCCATCCAACCAACGCAACCATGTTCCATGAACTAATGTAACCATGTTCGATCCAACCAATGTAACTATGTTACAGTTTAACCATGTTCCATCCCACCAACATAGCCATGTTCCATTCAACCAATATAACCATGTTCCAGTCAACCAATATAACCATGTTCCATCCAATAATCTAACCATGTTCCATCAAACGTAACCATATTGCAGGACAACCATGTTCCATCCAACCAATATAACCATGTTCCATTCCACCAATGTAACCATGTTCCACCCCACCAATATAACCATGTTCCATCCAACAACTGTAACTATGTTCCATCCCACCAATGTAACCACTTTCCAATGTAACCATGTTCCATCCAACCAATGTAACCATGTTGCAACGCAACAATGTTCCACCCAACCATTGTAACCATATTCCAATTTACCCATGTTCCATCCAACCAATATAACCATGTTCCATCCAAAAAATGTAATCAAGTTCCAATGTAACTATGTCTAATCCAACCATTGTAACCATGTTCCATTCAACCAATCTGACCATATTCCATGCAACCAATAAAAACATGTTCCATCCAACCATTGAACCATGATCCATCCAACGAGTATAACCATGTTCCATCCAACAACTATAACCATGTCCTATCCAACCAATGTAACCATGTTCCATTCAACCAATGTAACCATGTTCTATTCAACCAACGTAGTCATGTTCCATCCATCCAATATAACCATGTCCCATCCAACAACTGTAACCTTGTTCCATCCAACCAATATAACCATGTTCTATCCAACCAACGTAACCATGTTCCATCCAACCAATATAACCATGTTCAATCCAACCAACGTAACCATGTTCCATCCAACCAATATAACCATGTTCCATCCAACCAACGTAACCATGTTCCATCCAACCAATATAACCATGTTCAATCCAACCAACGTAACCATGTTCCATCCAACCAATATAACCATGTTCCATCCAACCAACGTAACCATGTTCCATCCAACCAATATAACCATGTTCTATCCAACCAACGTAACCATGTTCCATCCAACCAACGTAACCATGTTCCATCCAACCAACGTAACCATGTTCCATCCACCCAATGTAACCATGTTCTATCCAACCAACGTAACCATGTTCCATCCACCCAATATAACCATGTTCTATCAAACCAATGTAACCATGTTCCATCCAACCAATGTAACCATGTTCCATTCTACCAATGTAACCATGTTCCATCCAACCAATGTAACCATGTTCCATCCAACCAATGTAACCATGTTCCATCCAACCAATGTAACCATGTTCCATCCAACCAATATAACCATGTTCCATCCAATCAATGTAACCATGTTCCATCCAATCAATATAACCATGTTCCATCCAATCAATATAACCATGTTCCATCCAATCAATATAACCATGTTCCATCCAACCATTGTAACCATGTTCCATCCAACCAATGTAACCATGTCCTATCCAACCAACATAACCATGTTCCAATGTACTGTAACTATTTTCCATGCAACCAGTATACCAATGTTCCATCCAACCATTGTAACCATGTTCTATCCAATAATGGCTACACAGAGATTGTAATATGTGTGGTCAGCTTTCTCGGGACACCACTGATAGAAGAGGCCTTTAGTCGGGATGTACATATACATGCAGTGTCAGGTGGTGTGCAGATTATTTATTTTGGTGAGCTACACAGAAGGTTAGGACCAGATTGATCGAGACTTACTTAGAAATGTCTTAAAATCTGTTCTTGTCTCAGTGAAAATGCTGCTTCCTACTTCCCCCTCCAGCGCTCTGTTGTAACAGAGCTGAGTAAAGGCCACACGCCCCATCACAAGTGTCCTGGTCTGTTACTGACTGCTGATTACTGATTGCACTGGGTTGAACTCTGATGTCTGATGAACGGCATACGTGCTGTAAGAGGAAAGTGGATGTAAGACTCAGAAAAGAGCGGTTGTTGGAACAATGTTTATCTGACTAAATATCTTTTTACGTAACTTCCAATGGGATTGAAATGTTAGTTCAAAGCAGGTGGGCGGAGACCTTCAGTCAGCAGTATTGGTGAATGTGGGAGGTTCAGTGGTTGGACCAGATCATATTATGTATTATGATTGGTTTCAGTCTATCCAGGAGCACAGACCTGTGATGGATACACTCAGGAGCACAGACCTGTGATGGATACACTCAGGAGCATAGACCTGTGATGGATACACTCAGGAGCACAGACCTGTGATGGATACACTCAGGAGCACAGACCTGTGATGGATACACTCAGGAGCATAGACCTATGATGGTCCATTCAGAATTCAGGAGCACAGACCTGTAGTGGATCCATTCAGGAGCACAGACCTGTAGTGGATCCATTCAGGAGCACAGACGTGTGATGGGTATATTTGGTAGTACAGACCTGTGATCAGTTCTTTCGGTATTACAGACCTGTGATAGGTACATTCCTATTCACACTTATGATGGGTCATCTCAGGAGCACAGACCTATGATCATCCAATCAGGAGCACATATCTGTGATGGGTCCATTCAAGAACACAGACCTGTGATGGTCCATTCAGCATTCAGGAGCACAGACCTGTAGTGGATCCATTCAGAAGCACAGACCTGTGATGGTCCATTCAGAAGCACAGACCTGTGATGGTCAATTCAGAAGCACAGACCTTTGATGGTCCATTCAGAAGCACAGGCCTGTTATGGGTACATTTGGTAGTACAGACCTGTGATCGGTTCTTTCGGTATTACAGACCTGTGATAGATTCATTCAGGAGCACAGACCTGAGATAGTCCATTCAGAATCACAGATCTATGGTTCATTAAGGAGCACAGACCTGTGATGGGTTCATTCAGCAGCACAGACCTGTGATGGGTCCATTTAGGACCACAGACCTGTGATGATCCATTCAGGAGCACAGACCTATGATGGGTCCAATCAGGCACACAGACCAGTGGTGGTGTATTCAGGAGTACAGTCATGTGATGGATTGATTCAGGAGCACAGACCTATGATGGGTTCATCCAGGAGCACAGACCTGTGATGGACCATTCAGGAGCGCAGACCTGTGATGGTTCCATTTAAGAGGACAGACCTGTGAATGTCCATTCAGCAGCACAGACCTTACAGTATGTTGGGTCATGCAGGAGCACAGACCTGTGATGGGTAAAACTCTCTGGCAGTCAGAGGCTCCAACAATAGAAAGACAAACAGGAAGGTAGTATTCTGGAATTTGGGTGGTGGAGTAGTGGACTCCAGGTTTGGTTGTTTGCCCATTTAATTCTATGTGTTGCATTAACACACTTGGAGTTTGCATGTTATCATAGGCAGGTGATTCCAAATGCATTCTGATATGCTTAAAAAAACATGTGACATTATTCCAATGAAGCAGACCACGATGGGTTGGGATGACCACAATGGGTTGGGATGACCACAATGGGTTGGGATGACCACAATAGGTTGGGATGCCATTCAAAACAAATGGCTCAGCAATGCAGCAGTATATGTTATGGACATTACTGCATGTTGAATGAAGGGAATAAAGGGATGTGATGGAAAATGGAGGGAAGAGGGGGGGGGGATGGAGGGAGATGATGGGGTGAAATGGAAGGAGGTGATGGGGAATAGAGGGAGGTGACAAGGGGAATGGAGGGAGGTGATGGGCGGAATGGAGGGAGGTGGCGGGGGGATAGAGGGAGGTGATGGGGGGAATGTAGGAAGGCGACGGAGAATGGAAGGAACTGATGGGAGGAATGGAAGGAGGTGACAGGTGGAATGGAAGGAGTTGATGGGAGGAATGGAGGGAGGTGACATGGGGAATGGAGGGAAATGATAGGAGAATGGAGGGAGATGACAGAGGAATAGGAGAGGTGATGGTTGGAATGGAGGAAGATGATGGGTGAATTGGAGGGAGCTGATGGGGGGAATGGAGGGAGGTGATGGGGGGGATTGGATGGAGATTATGGAGGGAGATGAAGGGGGGAATGGAGGGAGATGATGGGGGAAATGAAGGGAGATAATTTGAATGGAGGGAGGTGACTAGTGAATGGAGGGAGGTGATGGGAGGAATGGAGAGAGGTGACAGGGGAAAGGAAGGAGGTGATAGGGAGAATGGAAGGAGATGATGGGGGCAGGGCAGCCATCAGAAATTTTTACAGCTTTAGGTCTGGGACTCCCTGAGACTGACCACCAACATTCCCCAGGGCCCACCCACTGGCTGTCCCATCAAATCTGCCCACTGGCCATCCCACTAAGTCCTTCAGTGCATCCACTTTTATTTTAACATTCTTACAACTAAATATATGAAAACGAAAAGTGTATTCCAAGTCATCAGTGCTTGCATCCCCATATATCCAGCAAAGAGATGGCCCAATCCAGCAAAGAGACATCCCCACACATTCAGCAAAAAGATGCCCCTATCTAGCAAAGGGACATCCCCATATATTCAGCAAAGAGACGGCCCGATCCAGCACAGAGACATCCCAATATATTTAGCAAAGAGATGGCCGCATTCAGCAAAGAGACAGCCCCATATTTTCAGCAAAGGAACATCCCAATCCAGCAAAGAGACATCCCCATATATTCAACAATGAGACATCCCAATCCAAAAAAAAGAGACATCCCAATCCAGCAAAGAGACATCTCTATATATTCAGCAAAGAGAATGCCCCATATATTCAGCAAAGAGACATCCCAATATATTCAGCAAGGAGACATCCCAAACCAGCAAAGAAACATCCCAATATATTCAGCAAGGAAGCATCCCAATCCAGCAAAGAGGCATCCCAATCTAGCTCTTCTTCCACCCACCCCCTTCCTCCCTGCCAGTACAGGAGGACCTGGAAAGTAATAAGAGCCCTTTGCCCCACACAGCAACCAAAACAGCCAGGGGGGGAGGGGACCCAGGTGGCTGGGCCCCTCGGGACACCTGGGCCCCCTACATGTGTATGAGCTGTCCTCCCTAAAGGTGGCCCTGGATGGAGGAATGGAGGGAGGTGATCCTGTGAATGGAGGGAGGTGATGGAAGGAATAGAGGGAGATGATGGGGAGAATGGAGGGAGATGATGAGTGGAATGGAAGGAGGTGACCCTGTGAATGGAGGGAGGTGATGGGAGGAATGGAGGGAGCTGATGGGGGGAAAGGAGGGAGGTGACCCTGTGAATGGAGGGAGGTTATGGGAGGAATGGAGGGAAATGATGGGGGGAATAGAGGGAGGTAATGGAAGGAATGGAGGGAAATTATGGGGGTATGGGGGGAGGTGACCCTGTGAATGGAGGGAAATGATAGGGGCAATGGACGAAGGTGAGCCTGTGAATGGAGGGAGGTGATGGGAGGAATGGAGGGAGCTGATGGGGGGAATAGAGGGAGGTGACCCTGTGAATGGAGGGAAATGATGGGGGGAATGGACGGAGGTGACCCTGTGAATTGAGGGAGGTGATGGGAGGAATGGAGGGAGCTGATGGGGGTATGGTGGGAGGTGACCCTGTGAATGGAGGGAAATGATGGGGGGAATGGACGGAGGTGACCCTGTGAATGGAGGGAGGTGATGGGAGGAATGGAGGGAAATGATGGGGGTATGGGGGGAGGTGACCCTGTGAATGGAGGGAAATGATGGGGGGAATGGACGGAGGTGACCTTGTAAATGGAGGGAGGTGATGGGAGGAATGGAGGGAGCTGATGGGGGGAATAGAGGGAGGTGACCCTGTGAATGGATGGAAATGATGGGGGGAATGGACAGAGGTGACCCTGTGAATGGAGGGAGGTGATGGGAGGAATGGAGAGAAATGATGGGGGGGAATGGAGGCAGGTGACCCTGTGAATGGAGGGAGGTGATGGGAGGAATGGAGGGAGGTGATGGGAGGAATGGAGGGAAATGATGGGGGGAATGGACGGAGGTGACCCTGTGAATGGACGGAGTTGACCCTGTGAATGGAGGGAGGTGATGGAAGGAATGGAGAGAAATGATGGGGGGAATGGACGGAGGTGACCCTGTGAATGGAGGGAGCTGATGGGGGGAATGGAGGGAGGTGATGGGAGGAATGGTGGGAGGTGATGGGAGGAATGGAGGGAGCTGATGGGGGGAATGGAGGGAGGTGATGGGAGGAATGGAGGGAGCTGATGGGGGGAATGGAGGGAGGTGACGCAGTAATTTGCTGGGTGGAGCAGGGGCGGACTGACAACTCATGGGGCCCCCGGACAATAGGGGATCATGGGGCCCCTGTGTCCTTGCCCAAACTCAAAAAAGCCTATGAAAAAAGGTACCAGGGGCATCTCATGGGGCCCCTACTGACCCCGGGCCCTTGGGCAGTGCCCGAGTTTCCAAATGGTCAGTCCGCCCCTGGGGTGGAGTAATGTATAATGACAATGCCCCCCCCCCCTCTCCTTTTCTTTGAATATTTCTGCCATCATCCCATCTCTTTCCCGCTTTGAGTTCTGTGATCAGTTTGTTTCTTCATCACCTTGAGAATCGTCCGCAGCGCCTCGTCTCTAATTGCTGCCATTAATATGCAGAAAGTTTCTCAGGCCGCGGACGGCGTTAGTGCCAGGGAAGCATTTTCTTTATATAGTAACAGTTTGTCTTGGCAGCCAAGAAATCCACACAAATCAGCTGCTTCCCAGAATGTAGCGGGCAGAGCCGGAGTCAGGTGCAGAATGGAGGCTAGAGATAGTGATAACAGGACGGACACATGGAGGATGATAACAGGACGGACACATGGAGGATGATAATAACAGAAAGAACACATGGAAAATGAGAACAATAGGGATGTATGGAAGATGATAACAGGGAGGACATATGGAGGTTAGCAGATGGTCACATGGAGGATGATGGATAACAGAGGGTCACATGGAGGATGATAACAGGAGGGACACATGGAGGTTAGCAGAGGGTCACATGGAGGATGATAACAGAAGGGACACATGGAGGATAACAGAGGATCACATGGAGGATGATAACAGGAGGGACACATGAAGGATAACAGAGGGCCACATGGAGAATGATAACAGGAGGGACACATGGAGGATGATAACAGGAAAGACACATGGAGGATGATAACAGGATAGACACATGGAGGATGATAATAACAGAAGGGACACATGGAAAATTACAACAATAAGGATGTATGGAAGATGATAACAGGGAGGACACATGGAGGTTAGCAAATGGTCACATGGAGGATGATAACAGGAGGGACACATGATGGATAACTTAGGGTCACATGGAGGATGACAGAGGGTCACATGGAGGATGATAACAGGAGGGACACATGATGGATAACAGAGGGTCACATGGAGGATGATAACAGGAGGGACACATGGAGGATAACAGGAGGGACACATGAAGAATGACAATAAGAGAGGCACATGGAGATTAGCAGATTGGCACATGGAGCATGATAACAGGAGGGACACATGAAGGATAACAGAGGGTCACATGGAAGATGATAGCAGGAGGGACACATGGAGTATGATAACAGGAGGGACACATGATGGATAACAGAGGGTCACATGGAGGATGATAACAGGAGGGACACATAGAGGATAACAGAGGAACACATGGAGGATGATAACAGGAGGGACACATGGAGGATAACAGGAGGGACACATGAAGGATGACAATAGGAGAGGCACATGGAGGTTAGCAGATGGGCACATGGAGAATGATAACAGGAGGGGCACATGGAGGATGATAACAGGAGGGACACATGGAGGATAACAGAAGGTCACATGGAAGATGATAGCAGGAGGGACACATGGAGTATGATAACGGGAAGGACACATGGAGGATGAGCACTACATACATAGCACAGACCTAGCTATCTGGCACTGTGCATGTGAGATAATAACAGTGGGACAGAATTGCTCTGTCTGTCACAAGGATTAGATCCACACTCAAGAAGTTATGGGCAGCTGCAGATAAACTATTATAACATGGGAATACTTGCCTAATAGTCTCTGATTCTGGTCTGGGTGAAATGCAGCAGCAGCTCCTCTGTGTGTAGGGTCATGTGGTTCAGTTCTGTCTCTACTTCCTGGAAACTCCCTTCTTTATAAAATCACAGTCCCCCGGTTGGGGTTTGTGAACCAGCTAGAAGGGACGGGAAGTACCCGTCTGTAACCAACTAACTCTGTATTTGTAAATAGCTTTTGCTTATTATTATTACCGCAGAGTGGAGAGCAGTAGATACATACAGGATGATAGTGGCAGGGACACGTGGAGGATGATAACAAGAGGGACACATGGAGGATGATAACAGGATGGACACATGGAGGATGATAACGGGAAGGACACATGGTGGATGATAACGGGAAGGACACGTGGAGGATGACAACAGGAGGGACACATGGAGGATGATAACAGGAAGGACACATGGAGGATCATAACTGGAGGGACACATAGAGGATGATTACGAGAGGCACACATGGAGGATGACAACGGGATGGACACATGGAGGATGATAACAGGAAGGACACATGGAGGATGATAACGGGATGGACACATTGAGGATGATAACGGGAAGGACACGTGGAGGATGACAACAGGAGGGACACATGGAGGATGATAACAGGAAGGACACATGGAGGATCATAACTGGAGGGACACATAGAGGATGATTACGGGAGGCACACATGGAGGATGACAACGGGATGGACACATGGAGGATGATAACGGGATGGACACATTGAGGATGATAACGGGAGGGACACATGGAGGATGATAATGGGATGGATACATGGAGGATGATAACGGGATGGACACATGGAGGATGATAACGGGATGGACACATGGAGGATGATAATGGGAAGGACACATTGAGGATGATAACGGGAGGGACACATGGAGGATGATAATGGGATGGATACATGGAGGATGATAACGGGATGGACACATGGAGGATGATAACGGGAAGGACACATGGAGGATGATAACAGGAGGGACACATGGAGGATGATAACGGGAAGGACACATGGAGGATGATAACGGGAAGGACACATGGAGGATGATAACGGGAAGGACACATGGAGGTTGATAATGGGAAGTACACATAGAGGATGATAACGGGAAGGACACATGGAGGATGATAACAGGAGGGACACATGGAGGATGATAACGGGAAGGACACATGGAGGATGATAACGGGAAGGACACATGGAGGATGATAACAGGAAGGACACATGGAGGATGATAATGGGAAGGACACATGGAGGATGATAATGGGAAGGACACATGGAGGATGATAATGGGAAGGACACATGGAGAATGATAACAGGAAGGACACATGGAGGATGATAATGGGAAGGACACATGGAGAATGATAACAGGAGCTCACAGACATGTGATGATTTATTTAGGAACAAAGGCCTATGATGGGTCCTGTCAGGAACACAGACCTGTGATGGTCCACTCAGGAGCACATGGAGGAGGATAACAGGAAGTACACATGGAGGATGTCTCCTGTAGGGACAAGCAAAATGTATTCTTTGTTTTCCCTGACATTTCACTGAAGATCTGAACACATGTTGCATTACAGATAAAAGGTCAAGTCTGATTTTCGGCGTGTCAGAGTGCGTTGGAAGACGTTCATGTCAGTCGGCTGCCATGATGCAACACATGTTGGCGCACAACATTACACACGTTAATGTGTCATGTCAACACGCCTCAGAAATGTATTACTATAAAGGACCCCCAGAGTCTCCAGAGGGGTAATGAAGCTCCTCCCACCAATCCAGGAATGTTTTCTTGTGCCAAAAAATAGCCCCTCGAAATCCCTGATATAATATAATTTAGTAACAAAATGAAAAAAAAAAGAAAAGAGAGAAAATAAGAAATAAAATGTAAAATGAACAATCTCTCTTAATTTGGACAGCGGCGTGGGGGAGGGGAATCTCAATCAAACAGCATAAAGTGTACTGGTGATGTAAATAATGTGTCCAATAACTGAAGAATTCAACCCCCCCCCCCCGGAACCCGTCGCACTATACAGAGGGAATCAAAGTGGCGTAATGGGCGGTGCGGAGATGTTCATCCGCCCGTCGTGCCCTGCGTGACAGCGAACGGGACCCGGGAAAAAAAACTCTCATTAATTTATTATAGTGATTTATATTTTAGTCTTTGCTCCCCTTTCTGAAATCATTAATTAATAAAGCACAAGCGTAGGCTGCGGCGATGTACACGGCGAGGACGGGAAGAGACGCAATCCGTTCATTCATACAGAAAACGTACAGTTAGGTCCATCTATATTAGGGCACAGGTACAATTTTACTTTGTATTTACCAAAATATATTCCAGCTCTAGTTCTATGATGGATATGGGCGGACAGTGCGCACTCTCAGGTGTAATTGGAGGGTATGTACATCCAGATTGGAGGAAGGGTTTAGGAATTACACCTCTTAAGAGTAGCCCCCCCCCCCCTTTTTCAAGGGACCAAAAGTAATTGGACAATTGAATCAAAAGCTGTTTCATGGCCAGGTGTGGGCTACTCCTTCATTAATTAAGCAGGTAAAAGGTCTGGAGTTGATTCAAATGCAGGCCACAGACGGGTTGAAAATCGGGCGAAAAAAAAAATCGGCTGTTTTTTGCACTGTTAGTGGGTTAATTGGTCAGCCATTTTTCGGGGTTTTAACACATTTTTTTTATCAGTAAAGTTGGAAAATTCGCAGCCGATTTTGACGATCGGCCGATTTTCCCGGCAATGATGGGCAAATCGGCCGATCATTTTACCGATAAAAAATCTGCGCATGAGCCGTGACCTGCAAGAATGGGAGGAGGCTGTGTGATGGGATGGGTGGAGGCAGTGTGGAGGCATGGGCATGCATGGCTTCCAGTGGCACTGGGTCATTGGTGGTTATTGATGATGTGACAGAAGACAGAAGCCCAAATGAGCATGCATTTCATTTGCTGAAGGCAAAACTGAAGACAGCTGCAGTTAGAGCCTGGCAAAGCATAAGAAAGGAGGAAACCCAGTCTTCGGTCACGTCCATGGGTTCCAGACTTCAGGCAAAGCATCAGAAAGGAGGAAACCCAGTCTTCGGTCACGTCCATGGGTTCCAGACTTCAGGCAAAGCATCAGAAAGGAGGAAACCCAGTCTTCGGTCACGTCCATGGGTTCCAGACTTCAGGCAAAGCATCAGAAAGGAGGAAACCCAGTCTTCGGTCACGTCCATGGGTTCCAGACTTCAGGCAAAGCATCAGAAAGGAGGAAACCCAGTCTTCGGTCACGTCCATGGGTTCCAGACTTCAGGCAAAGCATCAGAAAGGAGGAAACCCAGTCTTTGGTCACGTCCATGGGTTCCAGACTTCAGGCAAAGCATCAGAAAGGAGGAAACCCAGTCTTCGGTCACGTCCATGGGTTCCAGACTTCAGGCAAAGCATCAGAAAGGAGGAAACCCAGTCTTCGGTCACGTCCATGGGTTCCAGACTTCAGGCAAAGCATCAGAAAGGAGGAAACCCAGTCTTCGGTCACGTCCATGGGTTCCAGACTTCAGGCAAAGCATCAGAAAGGAGGAAACCCAGTCTTCGGTCACGTCCATGGGTTCCAGACTTCAGGCAAAGCATCAGAAAGGAGGAAACCCAGTCTTTGGTCACGTCCATGGGTTCCAGACTTCAGGCAAAGCATCAGAAAGGAGGAAACCTAGTCTTTGGTCACGTCCATGGGCTCCAGACTTCAGGCAAAGCATCAGAAAGGAGGAAACCCAGTCTTCGGTCACGTCCATGGGCTCCAGACTTCAGGCAAAGCATCAGAAAGGAGGAAACCCAGTCTTTGGTCACGTCCATGGGTTCCAGACTTCAGGCAAAGCATCAGAAAGGAGAAGACCCAGTCTTCGGTCACGTCCATGGGTTCCAGACTTCAGGCAAAGCATCAGAAAGGAGGAAACCCAGTCTTCGGTCACGTCCATGGGCTCCAGACTTCAGGCAAAGCATCAAAAAGGAGGAAACCCAGTCTTCGGTCACGTCCATGGGTTCCAGACTTCAGGCAAAGCATCAGAAAGGAGGAAACCCAGTCTTCGGTCACGTCCATGGGCTCCAGACTTCAGGCAAAGCATCAGAAAGGAGGAAACCCAGTCTTTGGTCACGTCCATGGGTTCCAGACTTCAGGCAAAGCATCAGAAAGGAGGAAACCCAGTCTTTGGTCACGTCCATGGGTTCCAGACTTCAGGCAAAGCATCAGAAAGGAGGAAACCCAGTCTTTGGTCACGTCCATGGGCTCCAGACTTCAGGCAAAGCATCAGCAAGGAGGAAACCCAGTCTTTGGTCACGTCCATGGGTTCCAGACTTCAGGCAAAGCACCAGAAAGGAGGAAACCCAGTCTTTGGTGATGTTCGGCCAATACGAAACCTAGACGTGTTCCAGCAGCCAGGCATCACTCTGTCACTGACCGATTCAGCTGCTTCTAGGGAATAAAAACACGAAAGTAAAGAGAATAGAGTTCTATGTAGAATTAAGGGAGGGGGGATTCTGGTTCCATCAAGATACAAAGGTCTCAATTCCGTCACCCACACAATGAGACCTGCAATGTCTGCTGTACCGCGACCATTCGCCACTGAACCAATGACCGGTGGCATCCTATGTTAGGGAGTCTAATTGTTTCGGCAAAATAAAATACACTTTTGTATTACAGTTGTATTCAGTTGTTTTCCATCTTTAATCTTCGATGAAGCGGTTTCTGGGCCCCGAAATGCGTGGGTCTGTGAGAACGTCTTTCATCGTGTATCACAACGAATTTCTATTTGGATGATGGACTCTTGGGGGTCTGTTTATGAAAAAGTTTGCATATCGATTTTTCCAGCAGGACTCATTCTTTGTGAATTAGCCGGCATTTGCTCATTCCTTCTGCGCATTGTAAATCTGTGAATGTTCGAATGTTCTTCAGGTACTGCGGGGGGGGGGGGGGGGGGTTGTCAAATGTTGTTGGGCAATTGTTTTAGGCTGTTTTCTCTTTTATGGAATGTTCTCGAGTTATTATTTTGTTATTTTCTCTTCTGATCGAATGTTGTTTCGCTATTGTTTTAGGCTCCTTATGGTCGAATGTTGTTGGGGAATTATTTTAGGCTGTTTTCTCTTTTATAGAAAGTTTTTGAGTTATTATTTCATGTTATTTTCTCTCCTGGTCGAATGTTGTTTCACTTTTGTGTGTTAGTTTCCTTATGGCCAGATGTTGGGTTATTGTTTTAGGCTATTTTTGGTCGAATGTTGTTTGGTGATTGTTTTAGGCTGTTTTCTCTTTTATGGAATGTTCTTGAGTTATTATTTTGTTATTTTCTCTTCTGATCGAATGTTGTTTCGCTATTGTTTTAGGCTCCTTATGGTCGAATGTTGTTGGGGAATTATTTTAGGCTGTTTTCTCTCTTATAGAAAGTTTTTGAGTTATTATTTCATGTTATTTTCTCTCCTGGTCGAATGTTGTTTCACTTTTGTGTGTTAGTTTCCTTATGGCCAGATGTTGGGTTATTGTTTTAGGCTATTTTTGGTCGAATGTTGTTTGGTGATTGTTTTAGGCTGTTTGCTCTTCTTATGGAATGTTTTTGAGTTTTTATTTTGTTATTTTTTCTTCTGGTCGAATGTTGTTTCACTATTGTTTTAAGATACTTATGGTCGGGTGTTGTTGGGCGATTGTTTTAGGCTACTCTTGGTCAAATGTTGTTGGGGAATTATTTTAGGCTGTTTTCTCTTTTTTGGAATGTTTTATGTTATTTTCTCTTCTGGTCGAATGTTGTTTCACTTTTGTTTTAGGCTCCTTATGATCAGATGTTGTTGAGCTAATGTTTTAGATTAGTTTTGGTCGAATTTTGTTGAGCTGTTGTTATAGTTTATTTTTGGTCGTATGTTTTTGGACTATTGTTTTAGGGGTTTTTTTCAGTTTAATGTATTTAGTCTGTTTTTTTAGGCTATTTTTGGTCGAATGTTGTTGGGCGATTGTTTTATGTTTTGGGGTTTGTTTTTGGTTTAATATTTTTATACTGTTGTTTTAGGCTGTTTTCTCTTCTTATGGAATGTTTTTGAGTTTCTATTTTGTTATTTTCTTCTCCGGTCAAATGTTGTTTCACTTTTGTTTTAGGCTACTTATGGTTGGATGTTGTTTGGTGATTGTTTTAGGCTGTTTGCTCTTCTTATGGAATGTTTTTGAGTTTTTATCTTGTTATTTGTTCTTCTGGTCGAATGTTGTTTCACTATTGTTTTAGGCTACTCTTGGTCAAATGTTGTTGGGGAATTATTTTAGGCTGTTTTCTCTTTTATGGAATGTTTTATGTTATTTTCTCTTCTGGTCGAATGTTGTTTCACTTTTGTTTTAGGCTCCTTATGATCAGATGTTGTTGAGCTAATGTTTTAGATTAGTTTTGGTCAAATTTTGTTGAGCTGTTGTTATAGTTTATTTTTGGTCGTATGTTTTTGGACTATTGTTTTAGGGGTTTTTTTCAGTTTAGTGTTTTTAGTCTGTTTTTTTAGGCTATTTTTGGTCGAATGTTGTTGGGCGATTGTTTTATGTTTTGGGGTTTGTTTTTGGTTTAATATTTTTATACTGTTGTTTTAGGCTGTTTTCTCTTCTTATGGAATGTTTTTGAGTTTCTATTTTGTTATTTTCTTCTCCGGTCAAATGTTGTTTCACTTTTGTTTTAGGCTACTTATGGTTGGATGTTGTTTGGTGATTGTTTTAGGCTGTTTGCTCTTCTTATGGAATGTTTTTGAGTTTTTATCTTGTTATTTGTTCTTCTGGTCGAATGTTGTTTCACTATTGTTTTAGGCTACTCTTGGTCAAATGTTGTTGGGGAATTATTTTAGGCTGTTTTCTCTTTTATGGAATGTTTTTGGACTATGTTCGGTCAAATGTTGTTGGGCTATTGTTTTATGTTTTTTTTTTTTTTATTGTTTTATGTTTTAGGGGGTTTTTTTGGTTTAATATTTTTATACTATTGTTTTAGACTATTCTTGGTCGAATGTTTTAGGTTAGTTTTGGTTGCATGTTTTGGGCTATTATTTTAGGTTTTGGGTTTTCTTTTGGTTTAATATTTTTATACTATTGTTTTAGGCTGTTTTCTCTTCTTATGGAATGTTTTTGAGTTTCTTTTTTGGTATTTTCTTCTCCGGTCAAATGTTGTTTCACTTTTGTTTTAGGCTACTTATGGTTGGATGTTGTTGGGCGATTGTTTTAGGCTGTTTTCTCTTTTATGAAATGTTTTTCAGTTATTATTTTGTTATTTTTTCTTCTGGTCGAATGTTGTTTCACTTTTGTTTTAGGCTCCTTATAGTCGGATGTTGTTGGGCTAATGTTAGGTTAGTTTTGGTCAAATTTTGTTGAGCTATTAATATAGTATTTTTGGTTGTATGTTTTTGGACTATTGTTTTAGGTTTTTTTTTTTTTAGTTTAATATTTTTAGACTGTTTTTTAGGCTATTCTTGGTCGAATGTTGTTGGGCGATTGTTCTAGCCTGTTTTCTCTTTTAAGAAATGTTTGTGAGTTATTATTTTATGTTATTTTCTCTTCTGAACGAATGTTTTTTCACTTTTATTTTAGGCTCCTTATGGTTGGATGTTGTTGGCCTAATGTTTTAGGTTAGTTTTGGTCAAATTTTGTTGAGCTATTGTTATAGTTTATTTGTGGTCGTATGTTTTTGTACTATTGTTTTAGGGTTTTTTGGTTTAATGTTTTTGGGAAATAGTTTTAGGCTGTTTTCTCTTTTATGGAATATTTTTGTTTTATTATTTTATGTTATTTTTTCTTCCGGGTTGAATGTTGTTGGGCTAACATTTTAGGTTAGTTTTGTTTGAATTTTGTTGAGCTATTGTTATAGTTTATTTTTGGTCGTATGTTTTTGAACTATTGTTTTAGGGTTTTTTTTTGTTTAATGTTTTTAGACTATTGTTTTAGGCTATTCTTGGTCGAATTTTGTTTGGGGATTATTTTAGGCTGTTTTCTCTTTTATGGAATGTTCTTGAGTTATTATTTTATTTTCTCTTCTGATCGAATGTTGTTTCGCTTTTGTTTTAGGCTACTTATGGTCAAATTATGTTGAGCGATTGTTTTAGTTTATTTTTGGTCGTATGTTTTTGGGCTATTGTTTTAGGCTATTTTTGGTCGAATGTTGTTGGGCGATTGTTTTAAACGTTTATGTTTTTTTAAACATAAATCACCAGCGCCAAAATTATTATTATTATTATTATACAGTGTTTATAAAGCGCCGATGGTTCGCTCAGCGCTGTACATTACAAAGGGGGACAGAACATGTGACAGAACAATAACAATACAATACAATACATGAGGGGATCAAGGGCCCTGCTCCTTGGAGCTTACAATCTAGGAGGGGGGGGGGGATGGTGGCACAGGAGGAGATAGCTGTGGGGGATGGGGTGGTAGGAAGAGTGGAGGAGGTCGGCAAGTTAGCAGGGGGTGGGGTAGGCTTCCCTGACGGGTTTTCAGGGTGCGCCTAAAGGAGAGGAGAGTAGGTGATAATCTGATGGGTTGGGGCAGGGAGTTCCAGAGGATGGGTGACACCCTGGAGAAGTCCTGGAGGCGGGCATGGGAGGAGGAGACCAGGGAACTAGAGAGAAGGAGGTCTTGTGAGGAGCGGAGTGTGCGTGTTGGGCGGTACTTGGATATTAGGTCAGTGATGTAGTTCGGGGCAGTATGGTGGACGGTTTTGTACGTCAGTGTTAGGATTTTGAATTTGATCCGTTGCGCAATTGGAAGCCATTGGAGGGATTGGCAGAGGGGGGTGGAGGCCAGTGGAGGCAAGTGGAAGGATTGGCAGAGGGGGGTGGAGGACACTGAGTGGAGGCCAGTGGAGGGATTGGCAGAGGGGGTGGCGGAGATGGAGCGGTTGGAGAGGTGAATGAGTCTGGCAGCCGTATTCAGGATGGACTGAAGCGGGGATAGCCAGCGGCGAGGCAGGCCAGTGAGGAGGGAGTTGCAGTAGTCGAGTCGTGATATGATGAGGGAGTGGATGAGCTGTTTAGTGGTTTCTGGGGTTAGGAACGTGCGGATTTTGGCGATGTTGCGGAGGTGGAGTCTGCACGAGTCTGTTAAAGATTGGACTTAAATTGAACAAATGAAATATACAAATAAATGCTGCTACTCATCAGTGCAAACCCACACCAAAAAAATATTTAAAACATAAAAACAGCGCAAAAAATATATAAAGATGTAAAAAATTATATATCACTCCCAAGTATTATAATTAAAAATAAAAAAAAAAATAAAAAAAAAATATATATATGAAATTCTAATAATAAATTTATATATATATATATATATATATATATATATATATATATATATGTATATATATATATATATATATATATATATATATATACAGTGGGGCAAACAAGTACTTAGTCAGCCACCATAGGGAGACCTCAACTATGCGAGACAAAATGAGAAAAACAAATCCAGACAATCCCATTGGCTGATCTGGAAAGAATTTATTTGCAAATTATGGTGGAAAATAAGTATTTGGTGAATATCAAAAGTTCATCTCAATACTTTGTTATATATCCTTTGTTGGCAATGACAGAGGTCAGACGTTTCCTGGAAGTCTTCACAAGGTTGGCACACACTGTTGCTGGTATGTTGGCCCATCCTCCATGCAGATCTCCTCCTCCATGCAGATCTCCTCTAGAGCAGTGATGTTTTGGGGCTGTCGCTGGGCAACACGGACTTTCAACTTCCTCCAAAGGTTTTCTATGGGGTTGAGATCTGGAGACTGGCTAGGCCACTCCAGGACCTTGAAATGCTTCTTACGAAGCCACTCCTTCGTTGCCCGGGCGGTATGTTTGGGATCATTGTCATGTTGGAAGACCCAGCCACGTTTCATCTTCAATGCCCTTGCTGATGGAAGGAGGTTTGCACTCAAAATCTCACGATCCATCTCAGTCGTCCTGGTCCCTTTGCGGAGAAACAGCCCCAAAGCATGATGTTGCCACCCCCATGCTTCACAGTAGGTATGGTGTTCTTTGGATGCAACCCAGCATTCTCCTCCAAACACGATGAGTTGTGTTTCTACCAAACAGTTCTATTTTGGTTTCATCTGACCATATGACATTCTCCCAATCCTCTTCTGGATCATCTAAATGCTCTCTAGCACACTTCAGAGGGGCCCGGACATGTACTGGCTTAAGCAGGGGGACACGTCTGGCACTGCAGGATCTGAGTCCCTGGCGGCGTAGTGTGCTACTGATGGTAGCCTTTGTTACGTTGGTCCCAGCTCTCTGCAGGTCATTCACTAGGTCCCCCCGTGTGGTCCTGGGATTTTTGCTCACCGTTCTTGTGATCATTTTGACCCCACGGGGTGAGATCTTGCGTGGAGCCCCAGATCGAGGGAGATTATCAGTGGTCTTGTATGGCTTCCATTTTCTAATTATTGCTCCCACAGTTGATTTGTTCACACCAAGCTGCTTGCCTTTTGCAGATTCAATCTTCCCAGCCTGGTGCAGGTCTACAATTTTGTTTCTGGTGTCCTTCGACAGCTCTTTGGTCTTCACCATAGTGGAGTTTGGAGTGTGACTGTTTGAGTTTGTGGACAGGTGTCTTTTATACTGATAACAAGTTCAAACAGGTGCCATTGATACAGGTAATGAGTGCAGGACAGAGGAGCCTCCTAAAGAAGGAGGTACAGGTCTGTGAGAGACAGAAATCTTGCTTGTTTGTAGGTGACCAAATACTTATTTTCCACCATAATTTGCAAATAAATTCTTTCCAGATCAGCCAATGAGATTGTCTGGATTTGTTTTCTCATTTTGTCTCTCATAGTTGAGGTCTCCCTATGATGCCAATTACAGGCCTCTCTCATCTTTGTAAGTGGGAGAACTTGTACAATTGGTGGTGACTAAATACTTTTTTGCCCCACTGTATATATATATATATATATATATATATATATATATATATGAAATTGTAATAAAATATATATATATATGTGTGAAGTTATAATAAAATATATATAATTAAATTTCATATATATATATTTATATATATATATATATATATATATATATATACACTTTGAAGTGATATGTAATTTTTGACATCTTTATATATATTTTTTGCGCTGTTTTTATGTTTTAAATTTTTAATTGTTTTAGGTTATTCTTGGGCTAATGTTTTAGGTCAGTTTTGGCCGATTCTTGCTGAGCGATGGTTTTAGGTTGTTTTTGGTCAGATGTATTTGGCCGATTGTGTTTGGCTATTTTCTCTTCTGGTCGAATGTTGTTGGGCAATAGTTTCGGGTTATGTGTGGCACTTCGATCTCAAACCTCACGCTGAATGCAACGGGGGATCATTTCTGCATGGCAGCCGTGGCATGTGTGCACCCCCATTCGGTTGAGGGGCTGTAAAAATGTTGCTCAGCCACCAGGGGCGGACTGACAACTCATGGGGCCCCCGGGCAATAGGGGATCATGGGGCCCCTGTGTCCTTGCCCAAACTCAAACAAGCCTATGAAAAAGGTACCAGGGGCATCTAATGGGCCCCCTACTGACCCCGGGCCCTCGGGCAGTGCCGTGTTTCCAAATGGTCAGTCGGCCCCTGTCAGCCTCCTATTTTTAACCCCCACCCCCCCAAGGCCCCATTCCCATCTGGCGATTTGGAATTGTGGGCAGCAGTGGTGTCATTCTGCCCGAATTTCATAATTAACCCAAAATTGCGGCAACACGTGCGACGCCCGTTTTGGACGCCATTTGTTCTTAGCGGCACCATGAACGCGGTGCGATTTTTGCCGCGACTGTCGCGCAACAAATGTGCATGAAAAAATTAGCCGAAATTTGATACCTGAGCTTCTTTGGCGCGCACAGGGCGTGACCGGCCGTCCTTCACTGACATTCGCCAAAGCTGTGGACCAGGGGCGGACTGACCATTCAGGGTCTGGGGTCAGTAGGGGGCCCCATGAAATGCCCCTGGTACCTTTTATAGGCTTTTGTGGGTGTGCTTTGAGTGTGGGGGTGAGGACACAGGGGCCCCATGATCCTCTATTACTTGGGGGCCCCATAAGTTGTCAGTCCGCCCCTGCTGTGGACTGCCCTTCTGTGATACGACATTGAACGCCCTGCCGAGGAGGATTTGAGGCTACAAATAGAATCTGCCGATCCCAACAAAATGCCCAAGCGACTGTGAATAGCAGGGGGGGGGGGGGGGGGGGGATGGGGCCCCTGTGCTGAAAACGCCTCGGTCCAGCCTTAGGGCCCATTCATGCATTGATTTGCGTGACCGCAGTGCCCTGCATTGTGTATGGTACCCGGCGCATTGTCCAGGTCAGGGGTAGGCAACCTGAGAGCTGCAGGACTACAAGTTCCATCATGCCTCTGCAAGTCATAGCTGTAACTGTCAGTTTTGTCATCTTTGCAATGCCTCATGGGAAATGTAGTTCCACAACAGCTAGAGAGCTGCAGGATGCCGACCCCTGGCCTAGGTGGTATCTGTGGCCCCTGCCAGACAGCGCAGTCAGGTCTGTGATCTCCCTGCAGACTACAATGCAGTGAGGGTCAAAGACCCGCCCACCCCAACCTCTGATTGGATGGCGACAGAGCAACAGAACATTCGTGAGATCATTCCTCTGCTCCCCCATCCTGTCAGGGAGCCTCCAGTGTAAGACAGCCAGCTCTGAGCAATGCAATTGAGCTTCCCAGTGCTGGACCTCCCTCTCTCAGTCTGAGTGCTGCTGTACAGGGGGCAGGGGCGGACTGACCATTTGGAAACTTGGGCACTGCCTGAGGGCCCGGGGTCAGTAGGGGGCCCCATGAGATGCCCCTGGTACCTTTTTCATAGGATTTTTTGAGTTTGGGCAAGGACACAGGGGCCCCATGATCCCCTATTGCCTGGGGGCCCCATCAGTTGTCAGTCCGCCCCTGACAGGGGGTTACAGGAAACTAATGTAATGTTAAACTACGGAACTTTTTTTTTTTACAAATACATTTAATGGTTTGCAATGAATTCTGGATGAGACGCTGCTTTTATATCTGCTTAAAGTTTAGCTTTCCACTTTGATGCAAAAAGTAATAATAATAATTGCCGTTATTACTATTTTATTTTAATTATTTTAATTTAATTCAGTTTATAATTTAATTAAATATAAATGTAATGTAATATTTAATTTATAATTGAATGTATTATTTCATTTAAATGTAATTTAATTTTAATTTAATTTATAATTGAATTGAATTTTAATTTAATTTATGTTTAATTTAATATTTACTTTAACATGTGATTTCATTTATAATTATAATTTAATTTAATTTTAATTCAGTTTACATTTAATTTGTAATATAATTTAATTTAAATTTAATATTTCATTTAAATTTAATTAAATTTAGTTATCATTTTTATTTAATTTAAATTTAATTTAATTGTACATTTTTATTTAATTTAATATTTCATTTAAAATGCAATTTAATTGAATTTATATTTTTTATTTAATTTAATTACATTTAATTTAATATTTCATTTAAATTTTATTTCTAATTTAATTGAATTAAATTTAATATTTCATTTAAATTTAATTTAATTTCTATTTTTTATTTAATTTAATATTTCATTTAAAATGCAATTTAATTTAATTTCTATTTTTTATTTACTTTAATTACATTTAATTTATTATTTAATTTAAATTTATTTCTAATTAAATTGAATTTAAATTTAATATTTAATTTAAATTTAATTTAATTTAATTTATAATTTTAATTAAATCTACATTTAATTTAATTTAAATTTAACTTACAATTTAATTTAATTTTAATTATTATATTATAATTGAATTGAATTTTAATTTATAATTTAATTTAATTTATAATATTTCATTTCATTTATAATTGAATTTAATTGAATTTTAATTTATAATTTAATTTAATTTAATTATAATTTAATTTAATTTAATTTATAATATATCATTTCATTTATAATTGAATATAATTGAATTTTAATTTATAATTTGTTTGCATTTAATTTATAATTTAATTTAAATTTATAATATTTAATTTAATTTAATTTATTATTGAATTGAATTTTAATTTATAATTTGATTGCATTAAATTTATAATTTAATTTAAATTTATAATATTTAATTTCATTTAATTAAAACTGAATTGAATTTAAATGGTAATATTTAAATTAAATTAAATTTCATGTACAATTTTAATTTAATATTTAATTTAAAATTTAATTTAACTTTATTTAATTTATTATATTTTGTGAGATCATCCCCCAGGGCACAGGCTGCAGTAACTCACCTTCAATCCAGAGCTGCCAACCCCCCCCCCCCCATTCCTCTTCTCCACCGCTAGGTGTCCTCAGTCTTCCAGGTTGAAGGACACTCAGCATCGCTCAAACTGGAAGACTCGGGACTGCAAGCGCAGGGTGTCATGGTCCCGCCCCTGAGGAGTGCAGAGAGTGGAGTGTGCACATGAATCAGGAAATCGCAGAGCCGTGTCTTATAAAACGCGGAGTTGTCAGAAGTGACATTTCCCGGGAAAAATGGAACATTGGTATTGACCCCCCGACTGGACAGTTTCTTCTGTCTCCCCGGGGGAGAAGGGGTGCCGGCTGAACTACATGGATGTGCGTGGGACCTTGGCGGTGGTCGGGATTCGTGTTGATGAAATGGGGATCCTGTTTCGTGGATCACTGATGAGTGGTGATGCGGCCTTGTCGGGGGGCCCCCAGTCTGCTTGACCTCTGGAGGGCAAAGTTTCTGTACCCCCCCCAGTCTGATAGGGCCCGTGTGTGTGCCATGATGAGGAACACTTCAATTACAAATTTGTATCGGTGCTTTATAATGGGTTAACTGACGCGTTTCTTAGTTTGTTACCTCTTCTTCAGGGCCCTCGATGACAAATCAGTGGCTAGCACTTTGGCCTTGCACCGCTGGGGCCCTCAGTTCAAATCTTGGGACAAGTGTGTAGAGCTAATCATTCTCAGCTTCTTATAGCACGGCTCCCCCCCCCCCCGGGGGCCCCTGAAAACCTTCAAGGAACATAACTAAAAGCCTGGAGCCGGTGTAGATAATGATGACAAAAGAGCCGTAAAAAAAACTCCAACGCGTTTCATCCCTCCGGCCTTAACCCCTCGCCTACCAGGCACATCCACCCCCTTCCTGCCTATTAGGCACTGTCACCCCCTTCCTGCCTACCGGACACTTCTACCCCCTTCCTGCCTACCGGGCACTTCTACCCCCTTCCTGCCTACAGGACACTTCTACCCCCTTCCTGCCTACCGGACACTTCTACCCCCTTCCTGCCTACCGGGCACTTCTACCCCCTCCCTGCCTACAGGACACTTCTACCCCCTCCCTGCCTACAGGACACTTCTACCCCCTTCCTGCCTACAGGACACTTCTACCCCCTTCCTGCCTACCGGACACTTCTACCCCCTTCCTGCCTACCGGACACTTCTACCCCCTTCCTGCCTACCGGACACTTCTACCCCCTTCCTGCCTACCGGGCACTTCTACCCCCTCCCTGCCTACAGGGCACTTCTACCCCCTTCCTGCCTACAGGGCACTTCTACCCCCTTCCTGCCTACCGGGCACTTCTACCCCCTTCCTGCCCACCGGGCACTTCTACCCCCTTCCTGCCTACAGGGCACTTCTACCCCCTTCCTGCCTACAGGACACTTCTACCCCCTTCCTGCCTACCGGGCACTTCTACCCCCTTCCTGCCTACAGGACACTTCTACCCCCTTCCTGCCTACCGGGCACTTCTACCCCCTTCCTGCCTACCGGGCACTTCTACCCCCTTCCTACCTACCAGGCACTTCTACCCCCTTCCTGCCTACAGGGCACTTCTACCCCCTTCCTGCCTACCGGGCACTTCTACCCCCTTCCTGCCTACAGGGCACTTCTACCCCCTTCCTGCCTACCGAGCACTTCTACCCCCTTCCTGCCTACCGGGCACTTCTACCCCCTTCCTGCCCACCGGGCACTTCTACCCCCTTCCTGCCTTCCCGGGCACTTCTACCCCCTTCCTGCCCACCGGACACTTCTACCCCCTTCCTGCCTACAGGACACTTCTACCCCCTTCCTGCCTACAGGGCACTTCTACCTCCTTCCTGCCTACCGGGCACTTCTACCCCCTTCCTGCCTACAGGGCACTTCTACCTCCTTCCTGCCTACAGGGCACTTCTACCCCCTTCCTGCCTACAGGGCACTTCTACCCCTTCCTGCCCACCGGGCACTTCTACCCCCTTCCTGCCCACCGGGCACTTCTACCCCCTTCCTGCCTACAGGGCACTTCTAACCCCTTCCTGTCTACAGGGCACTTCTACCCCCTTCCTGCCTACCGGCCACTTCTACCCCCTTCCTGCCTACCGGGCACTTCTACCCCCTTCCTGCCTACAGGGCACTTCTACCCCCTTCCTGCCTACCGGCCACTTCTACCCCCTTCCTGCCTACCGGGCACTTCTACCCCCTTCCTGCCTACCGGCCACTTCTACCCCCTTCCTGCCTACCGGGCACTTCTACCCCCTTCCTGCCTACAGGACACTTCTACCCCCTTCCTGCCTACTGGACACTTCTACCCCCTTCCTGCCTATTAGGCACTGTCACCCCCTTCCTGCCTACCAGACACTTCTACCCCCTTCCTGCCTACAGGGCACTTCTACCCCCTTCCTGCCCACTGGGCACTTCTACCCCCTTCCTGCCTACCGGGCACTTCTACCCCCTTCCTGCCCACCGGACACTTCTACCCCCTTCCTGCCTACAGGGCACTTCTACCCCTTCCTGCCCAGGCCAGTTTTCAGCTTTCAGCTCTGTCGCACTTTGAATGACAATTGCGCGGTCATGCAACACTGCACCCAGATGAAATTTTTCTCATTTTTTTTCTCACAAATAGAGCTTTCTTTTGGTGGTCTGTACTCCCCGCTGGGGGTTTTATTTTTTGAGCTATAAACAAAAAAAGAGCAAATAATTGGAACAAAAAAAGTTTTTCTTTGTATCTATTGTAAAATTTTTCAAACAGGGAATTTTTCTCCTTCACTGATGTGCGTTGATGAGGCTGTACTGATAGGCAGCACTGATTAGCACAGATAGAAGACACTGATGGGCACGGATAGGCAGCACTGATTGGCACGGATAGGCAGCACTGATTGGCACGGATAGGCAGCACTGATTGACAGGGATAGGAGGCACTGATGGGCACGGATAGGCAGCATTGATTGGCACGGATAGGAGGCACTGATGGGCACGGATAGGCAGCACTGATTAGCACGGATAGGAGGCACTGATGGGCATGGATAGGCAGCACTGATTGGCACAGATAGGAGGCACTGATGGGCATGGATAGGAGGCACTGATGGGCACGGATAGGAGGCACTGATGGGCACGGATAGGAGACACTGATGGGCACCGATAGGCACCACTGATGGGCACTGATAGGCGGCACTGATGGGCATGGATAGGAGGCACTGATGGGCATGGATAGGCAGCACTGATGGGCAGGGATAGGAGGCACTGATGGGCATGGATAGGCAGCACTAATGGGCACGGATAGGAGGCACTGATGGGCACGGATAGGAGACACTGATGGGCACCGATAGGCACCACTGATGGGCACTGATAGGCGGCACTGATGGGCATGGATAGGAGGCACTGATGGGCATGGATAGGCAGCACTGATGGGCATGGATAGGAGGCACTGATGGGCATGGATAGGCAGCACTAATGGGCACGGATAGGAGGCACTGATGGGCACAGATAGGAGGCACGGATAGGCAGCACTGATGGGCATGGATAGGAGGCACTGATGGGCATGGATAGGCAGCACTGATGGGCACGGATAGGAGGCACTGATGGGCATGGATAGGCAGCACTGATGGGCACGGATAGGAGGCATGGATAGGCAGCACTGATGGGCACGGATAGGAGGCACTGATGGGCACGGATAGGCGGCACTGATGGGCACTGATAGGCAGCACTGATGGGCATAGACAGGCAGCACTGTTAGACAGCACTGATAGGCATGGATAGGAGGCACTGATAGACAGCACTGATAGGCAGCACTGATGGGCACTGATAGGCAGCACTGATGAGCTGGTACTGATGCTGCTGCACTGATAGGAGATACTGCTGGGCACAGGTGGGTGGCACTACTGAGTGGAACAGGTGGGTGGCACAGGTGGGTGGCACTGATGGGCACAGGTGAGTGGCACTGATGGAGGTGGGTGGCACTGATGGGCACAGGTGGGTGGCACTGATGGTTACAGGAGTGCAGCACTGCTGGGCACAGATGGGTGGCACTGCTGAGTGGAACAGGTGGGTGGCACTGCTGGGCACTGATTATCAGGGCAGTACTTCCTCACGCTGTGACAGCTTGAGGAAAGCGCAGCCGATAACCGGCAACTGTATTTACCGATGATTGCGTGTCATTGGACACGGCTGATCACGTGGTAAAAAGCTGCCATGATTGGCAGTTTATTGTAGCACATGATCAGCTGTGTCCGTAGGACACAGCAATCACTGGTGGGGCCAGGTACACGACGCTGGGGGCGCGCAGGGGGGCGTGTCCTGGGATGACGTCCATGGACGTTGTCCCAGGATTACACACCCGCACTGCAGCCATCCTTTGGTTGGGAACAAGTTAATTATGGGTCTTGAGGGACGAAACGCGTTGGGTTTTTTATGGCTCTTTGTCATCGTTATCAATAAAGAATGGCATGTTTTAGCTGATCTACACTGGAGCCGGGCTTTGCTTATGTCCATCAGTTCAAATCCTGGCCAGGAAATGCATGGAGTTTGTCTGCCCACCCCCCCATGCTTGCATTGGTTTCCCCTGAAGACATGCTGGTAACATTGGCCCTAGTATGTATGGATGGGGACCTCAGACTCTAGGCCCCCTGTGGGTAGGGACTGATTTTAGTCTACAGTGTATATAGAACGACATAAATTGCCAGCGCTGCATACGTAACGGTGATAAATGTCACGGAACCGCTCGGGAACTGTCTAGGGATTTATGTTATGGCAGATAACTGATATTGCTGAAAAATGTTCTTCCACGTGGGAGTAGTTCCGGGTATCTGCCAGAACCTAAATACTCGGACGCAGTCTTCCAGGTGACTCTCCGTCATACACATGAAGTATCACCTAGAACCCGGAGGAAGGGTTCCCGTCCCCTGAAACGTGTCGGCTCAAAGCATCAAAGACGACTCCATGGACTTCCCAACCTGACAATGTGATTGCATGGAACAATCTGGAACTCTATGTAATAATCTAGAACTTTATGTAACAATCAGGAACTTTATGTAACAATCTGAAACTTTATGTAACAATCAGGAACTCTATGTAACAATCTAGAACTTTATGTAACAATCTGGAACTCTATGTAACAATCTGGAACTCTATGTAATAATCTAGAACTCTACGTAGCAATCAGGAACTCTATGTGACAATCTGAAACTTTATGTAACAATCAGGAACTCTATATAACAATCTGGAACTTTATGAAACAATCTGGAACTTTATGAAACAATCAGGAACTTTATGTAACAATCTGGAACTCTATGTAACAATCTAGAACTTTTTTTTAACAATCTAGAACTTATGTAACAATCTGATACTTTATGTAACAATCTAGAACTTTATGTGACAATCTGGAACTCTATGTAACAATCTGGAACTTTATGAAACAATCAGGAACTCTATGTAACAATCTGGAACTTTATGAAACAATCAGGAACTTTATGTAACAATCGGGAACTCTATGTAACAATCTAGAACTCTATGTAACAATCTAGAACTTATGTAACAATCTGAAACTTTATGTAACAATCTGGAACTTTATGTAACAATCTAGAACTTTATGTAACAATCTAGAACTTTATGTAACAATCAGGAGCTCTAAGTAACAATCTAGAACTCTATGTAACAATCAGGAACTCTATGTAACAATCTGGAACTTGATGTAACAATCAGGAACTCTATGTAACAATCTAGAACTCTATGTAACAATCTAGAACTCTATGTAACAATCTGGAACTCTATGCAACAATCTAGAACTCTATGTAACAATCTGGAACTCTATGTAACAATCTGTGACAATGTATCTCCTCCCTCCCCCCCTCAGGTGTAACACTCAGGACTACATCTGGCACAAGGGTCTCCGCTGCGAGTCGATCATCACGGACTTCCAGGTGATGTGTGTGGCGGTCGGCACGGCCGCTCTGGTGGTTCTTCTCCTCTTCATGATGACCGTCTTCTTTGCCAAAAAACTCTACCTGCTCAAGACGGAGAACTACAAACTGCGCAAAAGGAAGTAAGTGGCCCCGACCTAGCACCCAGTCAGGGGCTCCGGAAACTGACATTTTCTTAACTATGGCAACGGTACTGGTGTGTAGATGGGAGTTCTGAGGATCCTAATTCCGGCCTAGTCCTGAAGTCTGCATAGAACCGGCAGTCCAATGGCAGGCATCCCCAGCAATGTCCTGAGGTGTGCTGCATTCATGGAGAGGTTTTTTATTAGAACACGGATGACCAGTGTTGGTGTCAGTGGGAGGAATAGTGCACCATCATTGGTGTCAGTGGGAGGAATAGTGCCCCATCATTGGTGTCAGTGGGAGGAATAATGCCCCATCATTGGTGTCAGTGGGAGGAATAATGCCCCATCATTGGTGTCAGTGGGAGGAATAGTGCCCCATCATTGGTGTCAGTGGGAGGAATAGTGCCCCATCATTGGTATCAGTGGGAGGAATAGTGCCCCATCATTGGTATCAGTGGGAGGAATAGTGCCTCATCATTGGTGTCAGTGGGAGGAATAGTGCCCCGTCATTGGTGTCAGTGGGAGGAATAGTGCCCCATCATTGGTGTCAGTGGGAGGAATAATGCCCCATCATTGGTGTCAGTGGGAGGAATAGTGCCCCATCATTGGTGTCAGTGGAGGAATAGTGCCCCATCATTGGTATCAGTGGGAGGAATAGTGCCCCATCATTGGTGTCAGTGGGAGGAATAATGCCCCATCATTGGTGTCAGTGGGAGGAATAGTGCCCCATCATGGGTGTCAGTGGGAGGAATAGTGCCCCATCATTGGTGTCAGTGGGAGGAATAGTGCCCCATCATTGGTGTCAGTGGGAGGAATAGTGCCCCATCATTGGTGTCAGTGGAGGAATAGTGTCCGATCATTGGTATCAGTGGGAGGAATAATGCCCCATCATTGGTGTCAGTGGGAGGAATAGTGCCCCATCATTGGTGTCAGTGGGAGGAATAGTGTCCCATCATTGGTGTCAATGGGAGGAATAGTGTCCCATCATTGGTGTCAGTGGGAGGAATAGTGCCCCATCATTGGTGTCAGTGGGAGGAATAGTGTCCCATCATTGGTGTCAGTGGGAGGAATAGTGCCCCATCATTGGTGTCAGTGGAAGGAATAGTGCCCCATCATTGGTGTCAGTGGGAGGAATAGTGCCCCATCATTGGTGTCAGTGGGAGGAATTGTGCCCCATCATTGGTGTCAGTGGGAGGAATAGTGTCCCATCATTGGTGTCAGTGGGAGGAATAGTGTCCCATCATTGGTGTCAGTGGGAGGAATAGTGTCCCATCATTGATATCAGTGGGAGGAATAGTGCCCCATCATTGGTGTCAGTGGGAGGAATAGTGTCCCATCATTGATATCAGTGGGAGGAATAGTGCCCCATCATTAGTATCAGTGGGAGGAATAGTGCCCCATCATTGGTGTCAGTGGGAGGAATAGTGCCCCATCATTGGTGTCAGTGGGAGGAATAGTGCCCCATCATTGGTGTCAGTGGGAGGAATAGTGCCCCATCATTGGTGTCAGTGGGAGGAATAGTGCCCCATCATTGGTGTCAGTGGGAGGAATTGTGCCCCATCATTGGTATCAGTGGGAGGAATAGAGCCCCATCATTGGTATCAGTGGGAGGAATAGTGCCCCATCATTGGTGTCAGTGGGAGGAATAGTGCCCCATCATTGATATCAGTGGGAGGAATAGTGCCCCATCATTGGTGTCAGTGGGAGGAATAGTGCCCCATCATTGGTCTCAGTGGGAGGAATAGTGCCCCATCATTGGTGTCAGTGGGAGGAATAGTGCCCCATCATTGGTCTCAGTGGGAGGAATAGTGCCCCATCATTGGTATCAGTGGGAGGAATAGTGCCTCATCATTGGTGTCAGTGGGAGGAATAGTGCCCCGTCATTGGTGTCAGTGGGAGAAATAGTGCCCCATCATTGGTGTCAGTGGGAGGAATAATGCCCCATCATTGGTGTCAGTGGGAGGAATAGTGCCCCATCATTGGTGTCAGTGGAGGAATAGTGCCCCATCATTGGTATCAGTGGGAGGAATAGTGCCCCATCATTGGTGTCAGTGGGAGGAATAATGCCCCATCATTGGTGTCAGTGGGAGGAATAGTGCCCCATCATGGGTGTCAGTGGGAGGAATAGTGCCCCATCATTGGTGTCAGTGGGAGGAATAGTGCCCCATCATTGGTGTCAGTGGGAGGAATAGTGCCCCATCATTGGTGTCAGTGGAGGAATAGTGTCCGATCATTGGTATCAGTGGGAGGAATAATGCCCCATCATTGGTGTCAGTGGGAGGAATAGTGCCCCATCATTGGTGTCAGTGGGAGGAATAGTGTCCCATCATTGGTGTCAGTGGGAGGAATAGTGTCCCATCATTGGTGTCAGTGGGAGGAATAGTGCCCCATCATTGGTGTCAGTGGGAGGAATAGTGTCCCATCATTGGTGTCAGTGGGAGGAATAGTGCCCCATCATTGGTGTCAGTGGGAGGAATAGTGCCCCATCATTGGTGTCAGTGGGAGGAATAATGCCCCATCATTGGTGTCAGTGGGAGGAATAATGCCCCATCATTGGTGTCAGTGGGAGGAATAGTGCCCCATCATTGGTGTCAGTGGGAGGAATAGTGCCCCATCATTGGTATCAGTGGGAGGAATAGTGCCCCATCATTGGTATCAGTGGGAGGAATAGTGCCTCATCATTGGTGTCAGTGGGAGGAATAGTGCCCCGTCATTGGTGTCAGTGGGAGGAATAGTGCCCCATCATTGGTGTCAGTGGGAGGAATAATGCCCCATCATTGGTGTCAGTGGGAGGAATAGTGCCCCATCATTGGTGTCAGTGGAGGAATAGTGCCCCATCATTGGTATCAGTGGGAGGAATAGTGCCCCATCATTGGTGTCAGTGGGAGGAATAATGCCCCATCATTGGTGTCAGTGGGAGGAATAGTGCCCCATCATGGGTGTCAGTGGGAGGAATAGTGCCCCATCATTGGTGTCAGTGGGAGGAATAGTGCCCCATCATTGGTGTCAGTGGGAGGAATAGTGCCCCATCATTGGTGTCAGTGGAGGAATAGTGTCCGATCATTGGTATCAGTGGGAGGAATAATGCCCCATCATTGGTGTCAGTGGGAGGAATAGTGCCCCATCATTGGTGTCAGTGGGAGGAATAGTGTCCCATCATTGGTGTCAATGGGAGGAATAGTGTCCCATCATTGGTGTCAGTGGGAGGAATAGTGCCCCATCATTGGTGTCAGTGGGAGGAATAGTGTCCCATCATTGGTGTCAGTGGGAGGAATAGTGCCCCATCATTGGTGTCAGTGGAAGGAATAGTGCCCCATCATTGGTGTCAGTGGGAGGAATAGTGCCCCATCATTGGTGTCAGTGGGAGGAATTGTGCCCCATCATTGGTGTCAGTGGGAGGAATAGTGTCCCATCATTGGTGTCAGTGGGAGGAATAGTGTCCCATCATTGGTGTCAGTGGGAGGAATAGTGTCCCATCATTGATATCAGTGGGAGGAATAGTGCCCCATCATTGGTGTCAGTGGGAGGAATAGTGTCCCATCATTGATATCAGTGGGAGGAATAGTGCCCCATCATTAGTATCAGTGGGAGGAATAGTGCCCCATCATTGGTGTCAGTGGGAGGAATAGTGCCCCATCATTGGTGTCAGTGGGAGGAATAGTGCCCCATCATTGGTGTCAGTGGGAGGAATAGTGCCCCATCATTGGTGTCAGTGGGAGGAATAGTGCCCCATCATTGGTGTCAGTGGGAGGAATTGTGCCCCATCATTGGTATCAGTGGGAGGAATAGAGCCCCATCATTGGTATCAGTGGGAGGAATAGTGCCCCATCATTGGTGTCAGTGGGAGGAATAGTGCCCCATCATTGATATCAGTGGGAGGAATAGTGCCCCATCATTGGTGTCAGTGGGAGGAATAGTGCCCCATCATTGGTCTCAGTGGGAGGAATAGTGCCCCATCATTGGTGTCAGTGGGAGGAATAGTGCCCCATCATTGGTCTCAGTGGGAGGAATAGTGCCCCATCATTGGTATCAGTGGGAGGAATAGTGCCTCATCATTGGTGTCAGTGGGAGGAATAGTGCCCCGTCATTGGTGTCAGTGGGAGAAATAGTGCCCCATCATTGGTGTCAGTGGGAGGAATAATGCCCCATCATTGGTGTCAGTGGGAGGAATAGTGCCCCATCATTGGTGTCAGTGGAGGAATAGTGCCCCATCATTGGTATCAGTGGGAGGAATAGTGCCCCATCATTGGTGTCAGTGGGAGGAATAATGCCCCATCATTGGTGTCAGTGGGAGGAATAGTGCCCCATCATGGGTGTCAGTGGGAGGAATAGTGCCCCATCATTGGTGTCAGTGGGAGGAATAGTGCCCCATCATTGGTGTCAGTGGGAGGAATAGTGCCCCATCATTGGTGTCAGTGGAGGAATAGTGTCCGATCATTGGTATCAGTGGGAGGAATAATGCCCCATCATTGGTGTCAGTGGGAGGAATAGTGCCCCATCATTGGTGTCAGTGGGAGGAATAGTGTCCCATCATTGGTGTCAGTGGGAGGAATAGTGTCCCATCATTGGTGTCAGTGGGAGGAATAGTGCCCCATCATTGGTGTCAGTGGGAGGAATAGTGTCCCATCATTGGTGTCAGTGGGAGGAATAGTGCCCCATCATTGGTGTCAGTGGGAGGAATTGTGCCCCATCATTGGTGTCAGTGGGAGGAATAGTGTCCCATCATTGGTGTCAGTGGGAGGAATAGTGTCCCATCATTGGTGTCAGTGGGAGGAATAGTGTCCCATCATTGATATCAGTGGGAGGAATAGTGCCCCATCATTGGTGTCAGTGGGAGGAATAGTGCCCCATCATTGGTGTCAGTGGGAGGAATAGTGCCCCATCATTGGTGTCAGTGGGAGGAATAGTGCCCCATCATTGGTGTCAGTGGGAGGAATAGTGCCCCATCATTGGTGTCAGTGGGAGGAATAGTGCCCCATCATTGGTGTCAGTGGGAGGAATAGTGCCCCATCATTGGTGTCAGTGGGAGGAATTGTGCCCCATCATTGGTATCAGTGGGAGGAATAGAGCCCCATCATTGGTATCAGTGGGAGGAATAGTGCCCCATCATTGGTGTCAGTGGGAGGAATAGTGCCCCATCATTGGTCTCAGTGGGAGGAATAGTGCCCCATCATTGGTGTCAGTGGGAGGAATAGTGCCCCATCATTGGTGTCAGTGGGGGGAATAGTGCCCCATCATTGGTGTCAGTGGGAGGAATAGTGCCCCATCATTGGTGTCAGTGAGAGGAATAGTGCCCCATCATTGGTGTCAGTGGGAGGAATAGTGCCCCATCATTGGTGTCAGTGGGAGGAATAGTGCCCTATCATTGGTGTCAGTGGGAGGAATAGTGCCCCATCATTGATATCAGTGGGAGGAATAGTGCCCCATCATTGGTGTCAGTGGGGGGAATAGGGCCCCATCATTGGTGTCAGTGGGAGGAATAGTGCCCCATCATTGGTGTCAGTGGGGGGAATAGTGCCCCATCATTGGTGTCAGTGGGAGGAATAGTGCCCCATCATTGATATTAGTGGGAGGAATAGTGCCCCATCATTGGTGTCAGTGGGGGGAATAGGGCCCCATCATTGGTGTCAGTGGAAGGAATAGTGCCCCATCATTGGTATCAGTGGGAGGAATAGTGCCCCATCATTGGTATCAGTGGGAGGAATAGTGCCCCATCATTGGTGTCAGTGGGAGGAATAGTGCCCCATCATTGGTGTCAGTGGGAGGAATAGTGTCCCATCATTGGTGTCAGTGGGAGGAATAGTGCCCCATCATTGATATCAGTGGGAGGAATAGTGCCCCATCATTGGTGTCAGTGGGAGGAATAGCGCCCCATCATTGGTGTCAGTGGGAGGAATAGTGCCCCATCATTGGTGTCAGTGGGAGGAATAGCGCCCCATCATTGGTGTCAGTGGGAGGAATAGTGCCCCATCATTGGTGTCAGTGGGAGGAATAGCGCCCCATCATTGATATCAGTGGGAGGAATAGTGCCCCATCATTGGTGTCAATGGGAGGAATAGCGCCCCATCATTGGTATCAGTGGGAGGAATAGTGCCCCATCATTGGTGTCAGTGGGAGGAATAGTGCCCTATCATTGGTGTCAGTGGGAGGAATAGTGCCCCATCATTGATATCAGTGGGAGGAATAGTGCCCCATCATTGGTGTCAGTGGGGGGAATAGGGCCCCATCATTGGTGTCAGTGGGAGGAATAGTGCCCCATCATTGGTGTCAGTGGGGGGAATAGTGCCCCATCATTGGTGTCAGTGGGAGGAATAGTGCCCCATCATTGATATCAGTGGGAGGAATAGTGCCCCATCATTGGTGTCAGTGGGGGGAATAGGGCCCCATCATTGGTGTCAGTGGAAGGAATAGTGCCCCAAGTAGAACTCAAAACAAAACTTATTTTCCATTGTGGACGGAGTAGGAGGGATATAACAACTGTCAGATTTTTTTCTTGCCATTGGTGTCCCATTGGGGAGAATTCTCCTTCATTTCCTGTCCCATAGCCAGACAGGAAGTGAGAGGAAATCCCAGGGTGTTACCAGAACTAGCGTTCCAATTGGAAGATTTCCTCTCTATTCCTGTTCTGGTGACAACCCAAAATTTGGGATTTTCTTTTCACTTCTGGTGAGAATGGTCAACTAAATAGAGGGGGGGGAGCAATAAAAACCTGAGCGGTATACTGGCAGCCCGTACTTCTCAACCTTTCTCCAGTGGTGGCACCTTTTAAAAGTATCTAAAATCTGCACCCCCCCCCCTTCACATCAGAGGTCCCCCTTCACAACAGAGGTCCCCCTTCACATTAGAGGTCCTCCATCACCTCTCCCCCCACATATCCGAAGTTGCTTGATTCATATCAGAGGTCTCCCCATCACATCAGAGGTCCCCCATCACATCAGAGGTCCCCCATCACACCAGAGGTCCCCCATCACATCAGAGATCCCCCATCACATCAGAGGTTCTCCCATCACATCAGAGGTCCCCCATCACATCAGAGGTCCCCCATCACACCAGAGGTCCCCCATCACATCAGAGATCCCCCATCACATCAGAGGTTCTCCATCACCTCTCCCCCCACATATCCGAAGTTGCTTGATTCATATCAGAGGTTCTCCCATCACACCAGAGGTCCCCCATCACATCAGAGATCCCCCATCACATCAGAGGTTCCCCATCACATCAGAGGTCCCCCATCACATCAGAGGTCCCCCCATCACATCAGAGATCCCCCATCACATCCGAGGTTCCCCATCACATCAGAGGTTCTCCCATCACATCAGAGGTCCCCCATCACATCAGAGGTCCCCCCATCACATCAGAGATCCCCCATCACATCAGAGGTTCTCCCATCACATCCGAGGTCCCCTTCACACCAGAGGTCCTCCATCACATCATATGTCCCTCTTAACATCAGTGGTCCCCCTTAACACCAGAAGTTCCCCCTTCACACCAGAGGTCCTCCATCACATCAGAGGCCCCCCCTATCAGAGGTCACAAAGCATTTCAGAGGTCTCCCCATCATCATATCAGAGGCCCCCATCACATCAGAGGCCTCCCCCCCATCAGAAGTCCTTATCACATCAGAGGTCTCCCCATCATCACATCAGTGCTTGTCCATCACATTAAAGGTCTCCCTTCATCGCATCACATGTTCCCACATCATCACATTAGAGCCCCCCCCCCCATCCCCTCATCATCCCGTCAGAAGTCCCCAACCACATCAGAGGTCCCCCCAGCATCACATCAGAGGTCCCCCCAGCATCACATCAGAGGGCCACCCCATCATCTCATTAGAGGTCCGCATCACAGCAGAGGTCCCCCCATCCTCATGTCAGAGGTCTCCCTGCACACCAGTCATGTCCCCCTTCATGTCAGAGATTCCCCCTTCACACCAGAGGTCCTGCACCACATCAGAGATTCCCCCTTCACACCAGAGGTCCTGCACCACATCAGAGGTCCCCCTTCACATCAGTGGTACCCCATCATCACATCAGAGGTCCCCCTACACTTTAGTGACCCCTCTTCATATCAGAGGTCCCCTTACACATCAAAGGTCTCCCATCCTCTCAGAGGTCTCTCTATCACATTAGAGGTCCCCCCTTCACATCAGAGGTCCCCATCACATCAGAGTCCGCCCTCCTCATTAGAGCCCCCCTTTACATCACATTCAAATCTTATTGGCCAATAAGGGCATTTGTGAGGTGTTTTTGGCGCATTTGCGGTACATTTATGTTTGGGGAGCGGTAAAGCCAGCGGAACGCTACATGTCATATAAATTTTGGCGCAGTGCACCATGAAGCGATAGATGTGACCGCGACCTAAGTAAATAAACGCGGCTGCTTTTGACACTCATGTAAAAAATCTGGTGTGAATGTGCCCCAAATAATACACAGATAGATGTGACCGCGACCTAAATAAAAACGCGTCTGCTTTTGGCGCTAATATACAAAATCTGGTGTGAATGAGCCCCAAATAATACACAGATAAATGTTACCGCGACCTAAATAAAAACGCATCTGCTTTTGACGCTAATTAAAAAAAATTTGGTGTGAATGAGCCCCAAATAATACACTGATAGATGTGAACTAAATAAAAACACGGCTGCTTTTGGCGCTAATGTAAAAAATCTGGTGTGAATGAGCCCCAAATAATACACAGATAAATGTTACCGCGACCTAAATAAAAACGCGTCTGCTGTTGACGCTAATTTAAAAAAATCTGGTGTGAATGAGCCCCAAATAATACACGGATACATGTGACCGCGACCTAAATAAAAACATGGCTGCTTTTGGTGTAATATACAAAATCTGGTGTGAATGAGCCCCAAATAATAAATGGATATATGTGACCGCGACCTAAATAAAAACGTGGCTGCTTTTGGCGGTAATGTAAAAAATATGGTGTGAATGAGCCCCAAATAATATACAGATTTTAACCGTGACCTAAATAAAAACACAGCTGCTTTTGGCGCTAATGTAAAAAATCGAATGAGCCCCAAATAACACATGGATAGATGTGACTGCGACCTATATAAAAACACGTCTGCTTTTGGCGCTAATTTAACAAATCTGGTGTGAATGAGCCCCAAATAATACATGGATAGATGTGACCGCGGCCTAAATAAAAACGCAGCAGCTTTTGACGCTAATGTAAAAATCTGGTGTGAATGAGCCCCAAATAATACACGGATACATGTGAACGCAATCTAAATAAAAACGCGTCTGCTTTTGATGCTAATGTAATAATCTGGTGTGAATGAGCCCCACATAATATACGGATAGATGTGACCGCGATCTAAATAACAAATGTGGCTTCTTTTGACGCTTATGTAAAAATCTGGTGTGAATGAGCCCCAAATAATGTTTCTGGATTTTTTTGTCGGTCCCCCTCGCTGGGTAATAAAATTCGTCCACGGGCGCCTCTGACGCTCTCATTGGGTCATTTCTTCCACCTACATTGGGAGCCGTTTGGCCGCCGTCATTCCTCCATTGTTAGTGGATGGAGAGGAAGTCGATCCTGGATAGAATGTGGCCCCTCGGCCCGGAGCCAGAGGGGGAGGAAAGTTTTTGATTTCTTTTTTTTTGTACTTTGTTGGTATAAAGCACCCCCCCCCACTCCTGGCGGGAAGGGACAAAGCTCCATCTGTTGGGCCCCCCCCCCAGGATTTAGTCCGGAGTGCCCCCCGCTGTGCAGCAGCTGCTCTATAATGAGATCTGAAAAGACAGGGATGAGGAGAGGGGGTGTGGGGGCGCCTATTGTGACCGATCCGCCAGGCAGAGGTATGTATTGTGCCTTTGGGGGGGGTTAGCATTTCTTAACACAAGGGTCCCACAATGTATATGAGGGAGGGGGGGTCTCTGGCGACTATGTGACCTGTGGGGACCTGCCACAAATTTGGGGTGGGGGGGAGCTACCCAAAAAAAGAGGCAGCTGTCTATAGACCTCACATGACCTAGGAGCTATACTGACCACTGATTAGGGGAAAGGGGCCCCTGGATTGGGTTTATGGGGGTATATGGCGTTCCCCCCCCCCCCCCACAAGCAGCTTCATGAAAAATGAATGCCATCACAAGGCCAGAAACACAGGAAATCTTTAAAAAGCCCAAATCCAGATTGATGATACAAAAGTAACAACATAATAAAAAAATAACAATAAATGTAACAATTAGCATAAAAAATTACAATAAACGTAACAATTAGCATTAAAAAAAATAACAATAAAAGTAACAATTAGCATAAAAAATTACAATAAACGTAACAATTAGCATACAAAATAATAATAAAAGTAACAATAAACATAGCAATTAGCATATTAAAAAATAACAATAAAAGTAACAATTAGCATAAAAAAATACCAATAAAAGTAAAAATTTGCATTAAAAAATCCAAGAAAAGTAACAATTAGCATAAAAAATGACAATAAAAGTAACAATTAGCATAAAAAATAATAATAAACGTAACAATTAGCATAAAAAAATAACAAAAAAACAACAAGTGGCATAATAAAAAAAATAACAATAAACGTAAAAATTAGCATAATAAAAATAACAATAAACATAAAAATTTGCATAATAAAAATACCAATAAAAGTAAAAATTAGCATAAAAAAAAAACGTAACAATTAGCATAAAAAAAAAAAAAAAACTGGCATAATAAAAAATAAAAAATTATAATAAAAGTAACAATTGGCATAATAAAAATAACAATAAACATAGCAATTAGCATATTAAAAAATAACAATAAAAGTAACAATTAGCATTAAAAAAATCCAATAAAAGTAACAATTAGCATAAAAAATGACAATAAAAGTAACAATTAGCATAAAAAATAATAATAAACGTAACAATTAGCATAAAAAAATAACAAAAAAACAACAAGTGGCATAATAAAAAAAATAACAATAAACGTAAAAATTAGCATAATAAAAATAACAATAAACATAAAAATTTGCATAATAAAAATACCAATAAAAGTAAAAATTAGCATAAAAAAAAACGTAACAATTAGCATAAAAAAATTAAAAAAAACTGGCATAATAAAAAATAAAAAATTATAATAAAAGTAACAATTGGCATAATAAAAATAACAATAAACATAGCAATTAGCATATTAAAAAATAACAATAAAAGTAACAATTAGCATTAAAAAAATCCAATAAAAGTAACAAGAATCATAAAAAAACAACAATAAAAGTAACAATTAGCATAATAAAAATACCAATAAAAGTAAAAATTAGCATTAAAAAATCCAAGAAAAGTAACAATTAGCATAAAAAAATAAACGTAACAATTAGCATAAAAAACTAAAACAAAATGGCATAATAAAAAAAAAAAACAATAAAAGTAACAATTAGCATAAAAAAATGAAAAGTAACAATTAGCATAATAAGTAATCAGGGTTTTTATGTCTGTCCCTGGTGGGAAGATTCCCCCACTCTCTATTTGGTGACCCCGGGCAAATCCATGATAATACAGTTGGGAACGGGAACAGAAGGAAAATCTCACAACGGGGACACCTGTACCAGTTACAACTAAGAAGGGATTTCCTCTCACTTCCTGTTGTGTCTCCTGGACAGGAAGTAAAGCGCCCCCAATGGGATACAAGCTTTTTAACTGTTTCTTTTTAACTGCATCCAAAAACCCCCCCAAAAGTTTGGAGTTTAGCACAATTTTAAGGTGACGTTTAATGTGCTTAGATTTTGCCTTCCCTGGCTCCTCCCCCCTCATGAATATTTAAAAAAATCCTTCCTGTTTGCATTACAGACTTTATTTTAGGCCCAGTGACATCATCACTGGGTCTCTGGGCTTCTCTATTCATGTTGGCAGAGCATGGCTGGTGGGAGGGGCCAGCAGGGTGCACTCGGTACTCCTCTGAAGACCCCTCAGTTGGGATGCAAGCAGTGGGCTGGCTCCTGGGAGGAGTTATGCAAATATCAAAATGCCTTGATGGGTGCTGGAGTGGGTGTTCCTCCTGGGTACGCTTCAGTTGTATAGGTAACACCCACAGGGGAGGCTGAGCCTTAATGACTGAAAGAATTGATATCTAGTGAATAAAAGGGGCGGGGCCAAAGACAGTCAGCCTGGGGAGAAAAGTGCTAGATAATGCTGGATGTCTTCCAGCCAGGAAATGATTAGGAGGCTCTGCGTGACCTGCTGCAGCTTCTAATGCACATTGTGAGAAGCTCGCAATGTGCGGTGACATCAGAGGAAGACATTTCAGTCCAGGAGAGGAGCCGTTACACCTGTGCAAGACTGAAGGGGAGGAGCCAGTACACCTGTGCAAGACTAGAGGGGAGGAGCCAGTACACCTGTGCAAGACTGAAGGGGAGGAGCCGGTACACCTGTGCAAGACTGGAGGGGAGGAGCCTCTACACCTGTGCAAGACTGGAGGGGAGGAGCCGGTACACCTGTCCAATACTGGAGGGGAGGAGCCGGTACACCTGTGCAAGACTGAAGGGGAGGAGCTGTTACGCCTGTGCAAGACTGAAGGGGAGGAGCCGGTACACCTGTGCAATACTGGAGGGGAGGAGCCGATACACCTGTGCAAGACTGAAGGGGAGGAGCCGGTACACCTGTGCAAGACTGGAGGGGAGGCCGGGGGAGAATTTCAATATATTTTTAAATGCCCTGTAGAGCATCACTCTGGGAGTGGGAGGGGAATAAATAGGAGCCAGTCAGAGTTGCCGGTAAGGAGACAGAAGGAGGGCCCAAGAGGTGACCACATTGGTCTGTTGCAGCTCCTTCACTGTCCATTCTTAGGCTAGGGGGCGGGGCTGTGACCAGGCTGTGTTGCTTAACTGCAATAGTAAAAAGTTAGGTCACCGATCCAGCTGACCTGTCTGTGTAAATCTGAGGACTGGATGGACAGTGTATGTGTGTGCGGTGCCTATCGATACGGTGCAAGGACAGGTGAGAGGTTTGAGCCCCGCCCTGGTATTTATTGATAGGGGTGGGGGGTGGGGTTCCTGATAATAATGATATCAGAGTGAACAGGAGGTATGGCGGAGCAGTCATGGTTGTCTTTCTCTCTCTCTCAGCAGGTACCGGACTCCGTCGGAGCTTCACAATGATAATTTCTCTCTGTCCACCATTGCGGAAGGCTCCCACCCAAATGTAAGGAAACTATGCGACACTCCATGTAACCTCTCCCCCCATGCCCGTGCATTGGCTTACTATGATAACGTTATCTGTCAGGTAACTGGTCTGTTTATGTCTTCCCTTCTGCATGCCTCCCCCCCCCATCCCCCCCACTGTGCGGGGGCGGGTCCAGAGCGCCAACTGCACGCCCCTGCCTACAAACCGCCTCCCTCTGCATGAGACTTCAAGGGGATGTCCACTTATTGGATGAGAGTGGAGGGCCCCTTTATAGAAGAGTAGAAGGACTAACTCTGCTAATAATGATCTGCCTGTGAGTGAGCGCCCGAGCTGCATGAGGCCCAACTTCTGACTGCTGATTTCATGCCCCTCCTCTAACTCCTCCCCTCCCTGTAACTCCTCCCCTTCCTGTAACCAATCCTTTCTCTGTAACTTCTCCACTCCAACTGTTCTCACACACCACCCTCTAACTCCTCCCCTCCAGATGTTCTCAAACTCCTCCCTCTAATGCCAATCCTCCCTGTAACACCTCCCCTTCATGTAACTCCTCCCCTCCAGCTGATCTCATACTCCTCCCTCTAACTCCTCCCTTCCAGCTGTTCTCATACTCCTCCTTCTAACTCCTCCCATCCAGCTGTTCTCATACTCCTCCCTCTAACTCCTCCCATCCAGCTGTTCTCATACTCCTCCACTCCCTGTAATTCCTCCCCTCCAGCTGTTCTCATACTCCTCCCTCTAACTCCTCCCATCCAGCTGTTATCATACTCCTCCCTCAAACTCCTCCTCTCCAGCTGTTCTCATACTCCTCTCTCCAACTCCACCCCTCCCTGTAACGCCACCCCTCCCTGTAACTCCTCCCCTTCCTGTAACTCTTCCCCTCCAGCTGATCTCATACTCCTTCTAACTCCTCCCTTCCAGTTCTCAGACTCCTCCCATCCAGCTGTTCTCATACTCCTCCCCTCCCTGATAACTCCTCCCCTCCAGCTGTTCTCATACTCCTCCCTCTAACTCCTCCCTTCCAGTTGTTCTCATACTCCTCCCTCCAACTCCTTCCCTCCAGCTGTTCTAACACTCCTCCATTTAACTCCACCCCTCCAGCTAATCTCATACTCCTCCCTCTAACTCCTCCTCTCCAGCGGTTCTCATACTCCTCCCTCTAACTCCTCCCCTCCAGCTGATCTCATACTCCTCCCTCTAACTCCTCCTCTCCAGCTGTTCTCATGCTCCTCCCTCTAACTCCTCCCTTCCAGCTGATCTCATACTCCTCCATCTAACTCCTCCTCTCCAGCTGTTCTCATACTCCTCCCTCTAACTCCTCCTCTCCAGCTGATCTCATACTCCTCCCTCTAACTCCTCCCCTCCAGCTGTTCTGATACTCCTCTTTCTAACTCCTCCCCTCCAGCTGTTCTCATTCTCCTCTCTCTAACTCCACCCTTCCAGGTGTTCTCAGACTCCTCCCTCCAACTCCAACCCCCAGCTGTGCTCACACACCTCCCTCTAACTCCTCCCCTCCAGGTGTTCTCACACACCTCCCTCTAACTCCTCCCCTCCAGCTGTTCTCATACTCCTCCTTATAACTCCTCCCCTCCAGCTGTTCTCAAGCACCTTCCTGTAACTCCTCTCCTCCAGCTGTGGTCTTATAGTCCAGTTGTGTCTCTCCTGTGGTCTTGTGATTGCACTTTCCCAATCTGCACTGTAACTCCCACTAACCTGATCTGTTCTGCATCACTTCTATTGTTCCTGACACTTCGCTGCCTCATCCACCCTTCTCTCCAAATTCTCTCCTGGATTTCCCCAGAATAGTGTATTTTATGAGCTATCAAAATAGGCAGCAGCAGCCTTAAAAATAGCCCCCCCCCTCTCTGATCACATGGTCAATGATGCTGGGTTGTCTCCCAGGGGTGACTACACTGAAAAAAGGACAGGACCCCCCACCCCCCCACCTCTCCCCCACAGTCACACGCTATTATACATTTATATACAGTAGCTCTGACATATACTGAAGCGCTGTACAGAGATCACTGACCCAGTCCCATCGGTCTCTGTACCAGAGGAGCTTACACTCTAATGCCCCTCCCCCACAGTCACATCAGTCTCTGCACCAGAGGAGCTTACACTCCAATGTCCCCTCCCCCACAGTCACATCGGTATCTGTACCAGAGGAGCTGACACTCTAATGCCCCCTCCCCCACAGTCACATCAGTCTCTGTACCAGAGGAGCTTACGCTCTAACGCCCCCTCCCCCACAGTCGCATCAGTCTCTGTACCAGAGGAGCTGACACTCTAATGCCCCCTCCCCCACAGTCACATCAGTCTCTGTACCAGAGGAGCTGACACTCTAATGCCCCCTCCCCCACAGTCACATCAGTCTCTGTACCAGAGGAGCTGACACTCTAATGTCTCCACACTTGGTAACAATACTGGACAGTCATGCTCTGTATGACGCAGATAGTACAATGGACACGTGTTGATACTCTGTGTACACTCTGCCCCCTATAGGTCAGGCAGTAATTATTTCCGGCACTCTGAACCCACCTTCCGCAGTGACCGCCCCCTAGACTGTCTGCTGATCGCTCTGCCTCCCCTCTTTCTGCGCTCTGTTCCTCCGGCTCCCTCTTGTCACCTCCATTAGATTTCATTAGCAGTGCCAAACAGGGGCGGACTGACCATTTGGAAACTCGGGCACTGCCCGAGGGCCCGGGGTCAGTAGGGGGCCCCATGAGATGCCCCTGGTACCTTTTTCATAGGCTTTTTTGAGTTTGGGCAAGGACACAGGGGCCCCATGATCCTATATTGCCAGGGGGCCCCATGAGGTGTCAGTCCGCCCCTGGTGCCAAATCATCTCCTTGTGTATCAGTCCATGTCCTGCAAGTCGCCCCCCCCCCACCATCAGTCTGTTTCAAGAGTCTACTTGGATGCCAGCCGTCAATGTGAATTCACAGTGGTGGTGGTGGTGGGATCACACAGATCTTCTGTTTTTAGGATAGGCAGAAATAGGCGGAGCCTGTCTATCCAAGTGGGCGGTCCTACCATAGAAATACGGTTATTATTATTACGAACGGGAAATCATTTCCATATTCTCCCACATAGACGGCAGAGGGAGCCGCGTGCGGCGGAGACCTCTGCATTTATTACGGTTTTAGGAGGTTTTATTTCATCACAGTAGCTGGTTGGTGATACTTCTTATCACACTAAAGGTGACCATACACTGTACAATCTGATTGGACAATCTCCTTTAGCGCTACCATCAACCATGTCAGGACTGTAGATATTTCTTTTCTTCCTGGGGGAAAGGGGGTCAGCTTTGGGCACCTAGAGGAATAAATAGTACAACCCCCACCCCCTCTGCCTTCCCCAGTGCAGATCTACCACTTAATACCGATTTCCTCCCAGTACAGAACTCTTTCAGTATACATCTCCCTGCAGTGCAGATCTCCCCCCCCAGCCTGACCCCCAGTAAAGCCACCCATTTCAGATCTCTGCCCCCCCCCCCGTGCAGATCCCCCACCAGTACAGCTCTCCTCCAGTACAGACTTCCCCCCACCAGTAAAGCTCCCCCAGTTCAGATATCAGCCCATTAGCAAGGCTCCCTTAGTACAGGTCCACCCCCCTTTCTCCCCATCAGTACACCCCCCATATACAGATCTTCACCCCCCCGCCAGCATAGTTTCCCCCCAGTACAGGTCCATTCCCCCTCCTCCCCCCGACCAGTAAAGCCCCCTATGTACATATATCCGCCCCCATTAGCACAGTTCCTCCCCAGTACAGGTCCATCCCCCCTTCCCCCAACCAGTAGGGCTCCCCTCCAGTACAGACCCCCTCCTGTCATCAGTACAGCTCCCCCTTGTACAGATCTCCAGCCCCCACCAACACAGCTGCCCCCAGTACAGATCCATCCCCCCACCAGTACAGCTCTGCTGTAATACAGACCTCCCCCCACCAGTACAGTTCCTCCTCCAGTATAGATCTCCCTCCACTAGTACCGCTCCCCCACAGTACAGATCCCCTTCCTCCCAGTTTAGCTCTACGCCTTTCAATAAATCCACCAGACCAGTGTTTCAGAGTGAGGGGAAGTCCTACCTCAACTGTGCCATGTGACTCCCCCCCATCCTCACCAGTACAGTTCCCCCCACAAATCACCCCCACACCACCAGTATAGCTCCTGCATAGTACAGACCTCACACCACCAGTATAGCACCTGCATAGTACAGACCTCTCCCCCAGTACAGATCCCCCCTACTAGTAAAGCTCCCCTTCCCCTTTGTTCAGATCTCCCCTTCAATAAATCCACTTACCAGAGTGAGAGGAAGTCCTACCTCAACTGCGTCATGGGCCCCCCATGCCCACCAGTACAGCTCCCCTCAGTACAGACCTCTCCCCAACACAAGTACAACTTCCCCCAGTACAGATCCCCAACCGGTACATCTCTCCCCAGTACACACCTCTCCCCACCACAAGTACAACTTCCCCCAGTACAGATCCCCAACCAGTACATCTCTCCCCAGTACAGACCTCTCCCCACAACAAGTACAACTTTCACCAATACAGATCGCCAACCAGTACAGGTCTCCCCAGTACACACCTCTCCCCACCACAAGTACAACTTCCCCCAGTACAGATCCCCAACCGGTACACCTCTCCCCAGTACAGACTTCTCCCCACCACAAGTACAACTTCCCCCAGTACAGATCCTCAACCGGTACATCTCTCCCCAGTACAGACCTCTCCCCACCACAAGTACAACTTCCCCCAGTACAGATCCCCAACCAGTACATCTCTCCCCAGTACAGACCTCTCCCCACCACGTGTACAACTTCCCCCAGTACAGATCCTCAACCGGTACATCTCTCCCCAGTACAGACCTCTCCCCACCAAAAGTACAACTTCCCCCAATACAGATCCCCAATCAGTACATCTCTCCCCAGAACAGACCTCTCCCCACCACAAGTACAACTTCCCCCAGTACAGATCCCCAACCAGTACATCTCTCCCCAGTACAGACCTCTCCCCACCACAAGTACAACGTCCCCCAATACAGATCCCCAACTAGTACATATCTCCCCAGTACAGACCTTTCCCCACCAAAAGTACAACTTCCCCCAATACAGATCCCCAACCAGTACATCTCTCCCCAGTACAGACCTCTCCCCACCACAAGTACAACTTCCCCCAGTACAGATCCCCAGCCGGTACATCTCTCCCCAGTACAGACCTCTCCCCACCACAAGTACAACTTCCCCCAGTACAGATCCCCAGCCAGTACATCTCTCCCCAGTACAGACCTCTCCCCACAAGTACAACTTTCACCAATACAGATCCCCAACCAGTACAGGTCTCCCCAGTACACACCTCTCCCCACCACAAGTACAACTTCCCCCAGTACAGATCCCCAACCGGTACACCTCTCCCCAGTACAGACTTCTCCCCACCACAAGTACAACTTCCCCCAGTACAGATCCTCAACCGGTAAATCTCTCCCCAGTACAGACCTCTCCCCACCACAAGTACAACTTCCCCCAGTAGAGATCCCCAACCAGTACATCTCTCCCCAGTACAGACCTCTCCCCACCATGTGTACAACTTCCCCCCAGTACAGATCCTCAACCAGTACATCTCTCCCCAGTACAGACCTCTCCCCACCAAAAGTACAACTTCCCCCAATACAGATCCCCAATCAGTACATCTCTCCCCAGAACAGACCTCTCCCCACCACAAGTACAACTTCCCCCAGTACAGATCCCCAACCAGTACATCTCTCCCCAGTACAGACCTCTCCCAACCACAAGTACAACTTCACCCAATACAGATCCCCAACCAGTACATCTCTCCCCAGTACAGACCTCTCCCCACCACAAGTACAACGTCCCCCAATACAGATCCCCAACTAGTACATCTCTCCCCAGTACAGACCTCTCCCCACCAAAAGTACAACTTCCCCCAATACAGATCCTCAACCGGTACATCTCTCCCCAGTACAGACCTCTCCCCACCACAAGTACAACTTCCCCCAGTACAGATCCCCAAGCGGTACAGCTCTCCCCAGTACACACCTCTCCCCACCATAAGTACAACTTCCCCCAGTACAGATCCTCAACCGGTACATCTCTCCCCAGTACAGACCTCTCCCCACCACAAGTACAACTTCCCCCAGTACAGATCCTCAACCGGTACAGCTCTCCCCAGTACAGACCTCTCCCCACCACAAGTACAACTTCCCCCAGTACAGATCCCCAACCGGTACAGCTCTCCCCAGTACACACCTCTCCCCACCACAAGTACAACTTCCACCAATACAGATCCCCAACCTGTACATCTCTCCCCAGTACAGACCTCTCCCCACCACAAGTACAACTTCCCCCAGTACAGATCCCCAACCTGTACATCTCTCCCCAGTACAGACCTCTCCCCACCACAAGTACAACTTCCCCCAGTACAGATCCCCAACCGGTACATCTCTCCCCAGTACAGACCTCTCCCCACCACAAGTACAACTTCCCCCAGTACAGATCCCCAACCGGTACATCTCTCCCCAGTACAGACCTCTCCCCACCACAAGTACAACTTCCCCCAGTACAGATCCCCAACCAGTACATCTCTCCCCAGTACAGACCTCTCCCCACCACAAGTACAACTTCCCCCAGTACAGATCCCCAACCGGTACATCTCTCCCCAGTACAGACCTCTCCCCACCACAAGTACAACTTCCCCAAGTACAGATCCTCAACGGGTACATCTCTCCCCAGTACAGACCTCTCCCCACCACAAGTACAACTTCCCCCAGTACAGATCCCCAACCGGTACATCTCTCCCCAGTACAGACCTCTCCCCACCACAAGTACAACTTCCCCCAGTACAGATCCCCAACCGGTACATCTCTCCCCAGTACAGACCTCTCCCCACCACAAGTACAACTTCCCCCAGTACAGATCCCCAACCACTACATCTCTCCCCAGTACAGACCTCTCCCCACCACATGTACAACTTCCCCCAGTACAGATCCCCAACCGCTACATCTCTCCCCAGTTCAGACCTCTCCCCACCACATGTACAACTTCCCCCAGTACAGATCCCCAACCGGTACATCTCTCCCCAGTACAGACCTCTCCCCATCACAAGTACAACTTCCCCCAGTACAGATCCTCAACCGGTACATCTCTCCCCAGTACAGACTTCTCCCCACCACAAGTACAACTTCCCCCAGTACAGATCCGCAACCGGTACAGCTCTCCCCAGTACACACCTCTCCCCACCACAAGTACAACTTCCACCAATACAGATCCCCAACCGGTACAACTCTCCCCAGTACAGACCTCTCCCCACCACAAGTACAACTTCCCCCAGTACAGATCCCCAACCGGTACATCTCTCCCCAGTACAGACCTCTCCCCACCACAAGTACAACTTCCCCCAGTACAGATCCCCAACCGGTACAGCTCTCCCCAGTACAGACCTCTCCCCACCACAAGTACAACTTCCCCCAGTACAGATCCCCAACCGGTACATCTCTCCCCAGTACAGACCTCTCCCCACCACAAGTACAACTTCCCCCAGTACAGATCTCCAACCGGTACATCTCTCCACAGTACAGACCTCTCCCCACCACATGTACAACTTCCCCCAGTACAGATCCTCAACCAGTACATCTCTCCCCAGTACAGACCTCTCCCCACAAGTACAACTTCCCCCAATACAGATCCCCAACCGGTACATCTCTCCCCAGTACAGACCTCTCCCCACCACAAGTACAAGTACAACTTCTCCCAATACAGATCCCCAACCAGTACATCTCTCCCCAGTACAGACCTCTCCCCACCACAAGTACAACTTCACCCAGTACAGATCCTCAACCGGTACATCTCTCCCCAGTACAGACCTCTCCCCACCATAAGTACAACTTCCCCCAATACAGATCCCCAACTAGTACATCTCCTATCCAACTAGTACATCCCCAGATCCCCAACTAGTACAGATCCCCAACTAGTACATCTCAGATCCCCAACTAGTACCACAAGTACAACTTCCCCCAGTACAGATCCTCAACCAGTACATCTCTCCCCAGTACAGACCTCTCCCCACCACAAGTACAACTACCACCAATACAGATCCCCAACCAGTACATCTCTCCCCAGTACAGACCTCTCCCCACCACAAGTACAACTTCCCCCAGTACAGATCCCTAACCGGTACAGCTCTCCCCAGTACACACCTCTCCCCACCACAAGTACAACTTCCCCCAGTACAGATCCCCAACCGGTACATCTCTCCCCAGTACAGACCTCTCCCCACCACATGTACAACTTCCCCCAGTACAGATCCCCAACCGGTACATCTCTCCCCAGTACAGACCTCTCCCCACCACAAGTACAACTTCCCCCAGTACAGATCCCCAACCAGTACATCTCTCCCCAGTACAGACCTCTCCCCACCACAAGTACAACTTCCCCCAGTACAGATCCCCAACCAGTACATCTCTCCCCAGTACAGACCTCTCCCCACCACAAGTACAACTTCCCCCAGTACAGATCCCCAACCAGTACATCTCTCCCCAGTACAGACCTCTCCCCACCACAAGTACAACTTCCCCCAGTACAGATCCCCAACCAGTACATCTCTCCCCAGTACAGACCTCTCCCCACCACAAGTACAACTTCCCCCAGTACAGATCCCAACCAGTACATCTCTCCCCAGTACAGACCTCTCCCCACCACAAGTACAACTTCCACCAATACAGATCCCCAACCAGTACAGCTCTCCCCAGTACAGACCTCTCCCCACCACAAGTACAACTTCCCCCAGTACAGATCCCCAACCAGTACATCTCTCCCCAGTACAGACCTCTCCCCACCACAAGTACAACTTCCACCAATACAGATCCCCAACCAGTACATCTCTCCCCAGTACAGACCTCTCCCCACCACCAGTACAACTTCCACCAATACAGATCCCCAACCAGTACATCTCTCCCGAGTACAGACCTCTCCCTACCACAAGTACAACTTCCCCCAGTACAGATCCCCAACCGGTACATCTATCCCCAGTACAGACCTCTCCCCACCACAAGTACAACTTTCCCCAACCAGTACATCTCTCCCCAGTACAGACCTCTCCCCACCACAAGTACAACTTCCCCCAGCACAGATCCCCAACCAGTACATCTCTCCCCAGTACAGACCTCTCCCCACCACAAGTACAACTTCCCCCAGTACAGATCTCCAACCGGTACATCTCTCCACAGTACAGACCTCTCCCCACCACATGTACAACTTCCCCCAGTACAGATCCTCAACCAGTACATCTCTCCCCAGTACAGACCTCTCCCCACAAGTACAACTTCCCCCAATACAGATCCCCAACCGGTACATCTCTCCCCAGTACAGACCTCTCCCCACCACAAGTACAAGTACAACTTCCCCCAATACAGATCCCCAACCAGTACATCTCTCCCCAGTACAGACCTCTCCCCACCACAAGTACAACTTCCCCCAGTACAGATCCCCAACCGGTACATCTCTCCCCAGTACAGACCTCTCCCCACCATAAGTACAACTTCCCCCAATACAGATCCCCAACTAGTACATCTCCTATCCAACTAGTACATCCCCAGATCCCCAACTAGTACAGATCCCCAACTAGTACATCTCAGATCCCCAACTAGTACCACAAGTACAACTTCCCCCAGTACAGATCCTCAACCAGTACATCTCTCCCCAGTACAGACCTCTCCCCACCACAAGTACAACTACCACCAATACAGATCCCCAACCAGTACATCTCTCCCCAGTACAGACCTCTCCCCACCACAAGTACAACTTCCCCCAGTACAGATCCCTAACCGGTACAGCTCTCCCCAGTACACACCTCTCCCCACCACAAGTACAACTTCCACCAATACAGATCCCCAACCGGTACAACTCTCCCCAGTACAGACCTCTCCCCACCACAAGTACAACTTCCCCCAGTACAGATCCCCAACCGGTACATCTCTCCCCAGTACAGACCTCTCCCCACCACAAGTACAACTTCCCCCAGTACAGATCCCCAACCGGTACATCTCTCCCCAGTACAGACCTCTCCCCACCACATGTACAACTTCCCCCAGTACAGATCCCCAACCGGTACATCTCTCCCCAGTACAGACCTCTCCCCACCACAAGTACAACTTCCCCCAGTACAGATCCCCAACCAGTACATCTCTCCCCAGTACAGACCTCTCCCCACCACAAGTACAACTTCCCCCAGTACAGATCCCCAACCAGTACATCTCTCCCCAGTACAGACCTCTCCCCACCACAAGTACAACTTCCCCCAGTACAGATCCCCAACCAGTACATCTCTCCCCAGTACAGACCTCTCCCCACCACAAGTACAACTTCCCCCAGTACAGATCCCCAACCAGTACATCTCTCCCCAGTACAGACCTCTCCCCACCACAAGTACAACTTCCCCCAGTACAGATCCCAACCAGTACATCTCTCCCCAGTACAGACCTCTCCCCACCACAAGTACAACTTCCACCAATACAGATCCCCAACCAGTACAGCTCTCCCCAGTACAGACCTCTCCCCACCACAAGTACAACTTCCCTCAGTACAGATCCCCAACCAGTACATCTCTCCCCAGTACAGACCTCTCCCCACCACAAGTACAACTTCCACCAATACAGATCCCCAACCAGTACATCTCTCCCCAGTACAGACCTCTCCCCACCACCAGTACAACTTCCACCAATACAGATCCCCAACCAGTACATCTCTCCCGAGTACAGACCTCTCCCTACCACAAGTACAACTTCCCCAATACAGATCCCCAACCGGTACATCTATCCCCAGTACAGACCTCTCCCCACCACAAGTACAACTTTCCCCAACCAGTACATCTCTCCCCAGTACAGACCTCTCCCCACCACAAGTACAACTTCCCCCAGCACAGATCCCCAACCAGTACATCTCTCCCCAGTACAGACCTCTCCCCACCACAAGTACAACTTCCCCCAGTACAGATCCCCAACCGGTACATCTCTCCCCAGTACAGACCTCTCCCCACCACAAGTACAACTTCACCCAGTACAGATCCTCAACCAGTACATCTCTCCCCAGTACAGACCTCTCCCCACCACATATACAACTTCCCCAAATACAGATCCCCAACCGATACATCTCTCCCCAGTACAGACCTCTCCCCACCACGTGTACAACTTCCCCCAGTACAGATCCTCAACCAGTACATCTCTCCCCAGTACAGACCTCTCCCCACCACAAGTACAACTTCCACCAATACAAATCCCCAACCAGTACAGCTCTCCCCAGTACAGACCTCTCCCCACCACAAGTACAACTTCCCCCAGTACAGATCCCCAACCGTTACATGTCTCTCCAGTACAGACCTCTCCCCACCACAATACAACTTCCCCCAGTACAGATCCCCAACCGGTACATCTCTCCCCAGTACAGACCTCTCCCCACCACAAGTACAACTTCCCCCAGTACAGATCCCCAAGCAGTATAGATCCTGTGAGGGGGAGTCCTCCCCAGGCTATGCCATGTGACTGGAGCAGAGGAGAACCTCCCTCCCACCCTCTGAACTGCCACTTCTTGTCTCTGAGTTCTGACAGGCAGCAAGAGTGGCAGCTGCAATGTCAGAGGTAGCTGAGACCGCACAGATGCTCAGACGAGGTTTGGACCCCCTACCCCCCCCCCCTTCCCCCTGATCTACACCCAATGTAATGTACATAGGGCCTGCCTAATTGGATACATATTTTTGTCCTCTTATTATTTGGTTATGGTTTATCCAAAGGAGATTGTACAGATATTGTACAATCAGATTGTATAGTGTATGCCCATATATAGGCTGACCATACACCATTCATTGTGATTGTCTGTATATGCAGGAACGCATGCTTGTTATACTCACTGTGGAACCTAAGGGGTTAATCCTCTGCATTGTGTAAAAAAGCTGTTTGATCCTGTCTTTTCTGATCCTCCCCTTCTCCCATTGTCTCCTAAATATCTCCTGATAGAACAGAGGCTTGGGGGCAAGCTGCACATGCTCAGTTTGGTGTGTATTGTCTAGACAGAGGCCAGGGGTTCTGCATCCTAGAGCAGAATGAAAACTCCTCCTACAAGCTTAAACCAGTGCTCTGCTGGACACTGATAGAAGTCACAAGACCGCTCTATACTGCTGATGAGAAAAGGGTTTTAGCAGTTTTTACTAAAATAATTGCATTTCCATGTTCTATGTACAGTGGGAGACTGGATATAGTGAATGCAGGGTCCGGGGAGAGCGGATATAGTGAATGCGGGGTCCGGGGAGAGCGGATATAGTGAATGCGGGGTCTGGGAGAGCGGATATAGTGAATGCGGGGTCCGGGGAGAGCGGATATAGTGAATGCGGGGTCCGGGGAGAGCGGATATAGTGAATGCGGGGTCTGGGGAGAGCGGATATAGTGAATGCGGGGTCCGGGGAGAGCAGGTATAGTGAATGCGGGGTCCGGAGAGACGGCTATAGTGAATGCGTGGTCCGGGGAGAGCGGACATAGTGAATGCGGGGTCCCGGGGAGAGCGGATATAGTGAATGCGGGGTCCGGGGAGAACGGATATAGTGAATGCGGGGTCCGGGGAGAGCGGACCTAGTGAATGCGGGGTCCGGGGAGAGCGGATATAGTGAATGCGGGGTCCGGGGAGAGCGGATATAGTGAATGCGGGGTCCGGGGAGAGCGGATATAGTGAATGCGGGGTCCGGGGAGAGCGGATATAGTGAATGCGGGGTCCGGGGAGAGCGGATATAGTGAATGCGGGGTCCGGGGAGACCGGATATAGTGAATGCGGGGTCCAGGGAGAGCGGATATAGTGAATGCGGGGTCCAGATAGACCGGATATAGTGAATGCGGAGTCAGGGGAGACTGGATATAGTGAATGCGGGGTCCGGGGAGAGCGGATATAGTGAATGCGGGGTCCGGGGGAGAGCAAATATAGTGAATGTGGGTCCAGATAGACCGGATATAGTGAATGCGGAGTCAGAGGAGACCGTATATAGTGAATGCGGGGTCTGGGGAGAGCGGATATAGTGAATGCGGGGTCCGGGGAGAGCAAATATAGTGAATGTGGGGTCCAGATAGACCGGATATAGTGAATGCGGAGTCAGAGGAGACCGTATATAGTGAATGCATGGACCGGGGAGAGCGGATATAGTGAATGCATGGACCGGGGAGAGCGGATATAGTGAATGCAGGGTCCGGGGAGAGCGGATATAGTGAATGCAGGGTCCGGGGAGAGCGGATATAGTGAATGCGAGGTCCGGGGAGACCAGATATAGTGAATGCGGGGTCCAGATAGGACTGGATATAGTGAATGCGGAGTCAGGGAGACCGGATATAGTGAATGTGGGGTCCGGGAGAGCAAATATAGTGAATGCGGGTCCAGATAGACCGGATATAGTGAATGCGGAGTCAGAGGAGACCGTATATAGTGAATGCATGGACAGGGGAGAGCGGATATAGTGAAGCATGGACCGGGGAGAGCGGATATAGTGAATGCAGGGTCCGGGGAGAGCGGATATAGTGAATGCAGGGTCCGGGGAGACCAGATATAGTGAATGCGGGGTCCGGGGAGACCAGATATAGTGAATGCCGGGTCCGGGGAGACCAGATATAGTGAATGCGGGGTCCGGGGAGACCAGATATAGTGAATGCGGGGTCTGGGTTTAGTAACACTTTAAGACCTGCTTGTACAATTATAATAAAAGCAGAGGTCTCAGCAAACTGCCATTAAAATCAGCAGGATATACATGACACCACCTGGCTAAGGTGACACCGCTCGGTCAGGGTGCCTCTGCTAGTGCGGTCCTATTCTAATATATAGAAATTATGGGGAGTATGGCTTGGCAGGTTTCCCCTGACTCCTCCCACACTGGGAATGGTGGGCAGACTTGCCTCAGGTTGAAGCAGATAACGGCATACATTGTTGATCTATTGTCGATACAATTTGCAACAAAGTAACAACCGCTTGGAATTGTTCCTCGGCCTCATTTCTTTAGGCATAGATTGGAGTAGGACCGCATTAGCAGAGGCACCCTGACCCAGGCGGTGTCATGTACGTCCTGATAGGACCAGGATGACCGGAGGCGGAGTGTCTCCCAAACTCCTCATACTGACCTGGGATAGAAAACGTTTGTCTTGACGCTGAAGAGGTTAAATGTAACAAAGTAGAAATAGTGGGAGGTTGGACGGTGCGCGGTGTGCGGATGGCGATGATGATCCGTAGAATCGTCCCTTTTATTCCGGGTCTCTGTGATCTTTCTGCTCTTCAAAGGCTCAGAGCATGTCCCGCGGGCCCTCTGAGGGTCTTCTTAGGGCCCATTGTCCTCTTTATGTGAGGAATGAACTGTTCATAGAAAACGTCTGATTACACAACAGGAAACGCAGCCCATTACGCACCCGGCCCCCGCCGCTTGGTGGACAAATGATATCGTGCGCACGGTGCGGACCTGAATGAAGCGCGGGACGTGTGGAGCTCCTAATAGGAGATTCCGTGACAAAGGATAATAATCGGGGGCTCCGCCGGGACAATGGCCGCCATGAATGACCCAAACGGACAAAGAAAAGTGTATAGGAAGTCTTGTCACTGTGCTGGGTACAGGCAACGGGCCTCATATACAGCATAGGGACCGGGAGGGATGATGGTCCTGATCATTACATCTAATGGGGACCGGGAGGGATGAGGGTCCAGATCATTACATCTAATAGGGATCGGGAGGTATGAGGGTCCACATCATTACATCTAATAGGGATCGGGAGGGATGATGGTCCTGATCATTGCATCTAATAGGGATCGGGAGGGATGAGGGTCCTGATCATTACATCTAATAGGGATCGGGAGGGATGAGGGTCCAGATCATTACATCTAATAGGGATCGGGAGGGATGAGGGTCCAGATCATTACATCTAATGGGGATCGGGAGGGATGAGGGTCCTGATCATTACATCTAATAGGGACCGGGAGGTATGAGGGTCCTGATCATTACATCTAATAGGGATCGGGAGGGATGAGGGTCCTGATCATTACATCTGATACGGACCGGGAGGTATGAGGGTCCAGATCATTACATCTCATAGGGACCGGAAGGGATGAGGGTCCTGATCATTACATCTCATAGGGATCGGGAGGGATGAGGGTCCTGATCATTACATCTAATAGGGATCGAGAGGGATGAGGGTCCAGATCATTACATCTAATAGGGACCAGGAGGTATGAGGGTCCTGATCATTACATCTAATAGGGACCGGGAGGTATGAGGGTCCAGATCATTACATCTCATAGGGACCGGGAGGTATGAGGGTCCAGATCATTACATCTCATAGGGACCAGGAGGTATGAGGGTCCTGATCATTACATCTAATAGGGATCGGGAGGGATGAGGGTCCTGATCATTACATCTCATAGGGATCGAGAGGGATGAGGGTCCTGATCATTACATCTAGTAGGGATCGGGAGGGATGAGGGTCCTGATCATTACATCTCATAGGGATCGGGAGGGATGAGGGTCCTGATCATTACATCTAATAGGGATCAGAGGGATGAGGGTCCTGATCATTACATCTCATAGGGATCGAGAGGGATGAGGGTCCTGATCATTACATCTAATAGGGATCGGGAGGGATGAGGGTCCTGATCATTACATCTAATAGGGATCGGGAGGGATGAGGGTCCTGATCATTACATCTCATAGGGATCAAGAGGGATGAGGGTCCTGATCATTACATCTAATAGGGACCGGGAGGTATGAGGGTCCAGATCATTACATCTCATAGGGACCAGGAGGTATGAGGGTCCTGATCATTACATGTAATAGGGATCGGGAGGTATGAGGGTCCTGATCATTACATCTCATAGGGACCGGGAGGGATAAGGGTCCTGATCATTACATCTAATAGGGACCGGGAGGTATGAGGGTCCAGATCATTACATCTCATAGGGATCGGGAGGGATGAGGGTCCTGATCATTACATCTAATAGGGACCGGGAGGGATGAGGGTCCTGATCATTACATCTAATAGGGATCGGAAGGGATGAGGGTCCTGATCATTACATCTCATAGGGATCGGGAGGTATGAGGGTCCTGATCATCACATCTAATAGGGATCGGGAGGTATGAGGGTCCTGATCATCACATCTAATAGGGATCGGGAGGTATGAGGGTCCTGATCATTACATCTAATGGGGATCAGGAGCTATGAGAGTCCTGACCATTATATCTAATAGGGATCGGGAGGTATGAGGGTCCTGATCATCACATCTAATAGGGATCGGGAGGTATGAGGGTCCTGATCATCACATCTAATAGGGATCGGGAGGTATGAGGGTCCTGATCATTACATCTGATAGGGACCGGGAGGTATGAGGGTCCTGATCATTACATCTCATAGGGACCGGGAGGTATGAGGGTCCTGGTCATTACATCTAATAGGGATCGAGAGGGATGAGGGTCCTGATCATTTCATCTAATAGGGATCGGGAGGTATGAGGGTCCTGGTCATTACATCTAATAGGGATCGAGAGGGATGACGGTCCAGATCATTACATCTAATAGGGATCGGGAGGGATGAGGGTCCTGATCATTACATCTCATAGGGACCAGGAGGTATGAGGGTCCTGATCAGTACATCTAATAGGGATCGGGAGGTATGAGGGTCCTGATCATTTCATCTAATAGGGATCGGGAGGTATGAGGGTCCTGATCATTACATCTAATGGGGATCAGGAGCTATGAGTGTCCTGACCATTATATCTAATAGGGATCGGGAGGTATGAGGGTCTTGATTATTACATCTAATAGGGATTGGGAGGTATGAGGGTCCTGATTATTACAACTAATGGGGATCAGGAGGTATGAGGGTCCTGATCATTACATCTAATAGGGATCGGGAGGTATGAGGGTCCTGATCATTACATCTCATAGGGATCGTGAGGTATGAGGGTCCTGATTATTACATCTGATAGGGATCGGGAGGTATGAGGGTCCTGATCCTTACATCTATTAGGGATCGGGAGGTATGAGGGTCCTGATCATTACATCTAATAGGGATCGGGAGGTATGAGGGTCCTCATCACATCTAATAGGGATCGGGAGGTATGAGGGTCCTGATCATTACATCTAATAGGGATCGGGAAGGATGAGGGTCCTGATCATTACATCTAATAGGGAACGGGAGGTATGAGGGTCCTCATCTTTACATCTAATAGGGAACGGGAGGTATGAGGGTCCTGATCATCACATCTAATAGGGATCGGGAGGTATGAGGGTCCTGATCATTACATCTAATAGGGATCGGGAGGTATGAGGGTCCTTATTATTACATCTAATAGGGACCGGGAGGTATGAGGGTCCTGATCATTACATCTAATAGGGATCGGGAGGTATGAGGGTCCTGATTATTACATCTAATAGGGATCGGGAGGTATGAGGGTCCTTATTATTACATCTAATAGGGACCGGGAGGTATGAGGGTCCTGATCATTACATCTAATAGGGATCGGGAGGTATGAGGGTCCTGATCATTACATCTGATAGGGATCGGGAGGTATGAGGGTCCTGGTCATTACATCTAATGGGGATCGGGAGGTATGAGGGTCCTGATCATTACATCTAATAGGGATCGGAAGGGATGAGGGTCCTGATCATTACATCTCATAGGGATCGGGAGGTATGAGGGTCCTGATCATCACATCTAATAGGGATCGGGAGGTATGAGGGTCCTGATCATCACATCTAATAGGGATCGGGAGGTATGAGGGTCCTGATCATTACATCTAATGGGGATCAGGAGCTATGAGAGTCCTGACCATTATATCTAATAGGGATCGGGAGGTATGAGGGTCCTGATCATCACATCTAATAGGGATCGGGAGGTATGAGGGTCCTGATCATCACATCTAATAGGGATCGGGAGGTATGAGGGTCCTGATCATTACATCTGATAGGGACCGGGAGGTATGAGGGTCCTGATCATTACATCTCATAGGGACCGGGAGGTATGAGGGTCCTGGTCATTACATCTAATAGGGATCGAGAGGGATGAGGGTCCTGATCATTTCATCTAATAGGGATCGGGAGGTATGAGGGTCCTGGTCATTACATCTAATAGGGATCGAGAGGGATGACGGTCCAGATCATTACATCTAATAGGGATCGGGAGGGATGAGGGTCCTGATCATTACATCTCATAGGGACCAGGAGGTATGAGGGTCCTGATCAGTACATCTAATAGGGATCGGGAGGTATGAGGGTCCTGATCATTTCATCTAATAGGGATCGGGAGGTATGAGGGTCCTGATCATTACATCTAATGGGGATCAGGAGCTATGAGTGTCCTGACCATTATATCTAATAGGGATCGGGAGGTATGAGGGTCTTGATTATTACATCTAATAGGGATTGGGAGGTATGAGGGTCCTGATTATTACAACTAATGGGGATCAGGAGGTATGAGGGTCCTGATCATTACATCTAATAGGGATCGGGAGGTATGAGGGTCCTGATCATTACATCTCATAGGGATCGTGAGGTATGAGGGTCCTGATTATTACATCTGATAGGGATCGGGAGGTATGAGGGTCCTGATCCTTACATCTATTAGGGATCGGGAGGTATGAGGGTCCTGATCATTACATCTAATAGGGATCGGGAGGTATGAGGGTCCTCATCACATCTAATAGGGATCGGGAGGTATGAGGGTCCTGATCATTACATCTAATAGGGATCGGGAAGGATGAGGGTCCTGATCATTACATCTAATAGGGAACGGGAGGTATGAGGGTCCTCATCTTTACATCTAATAGGGAACGGGAGGTATGAGGGTCCTGATCATCACATCTAATAGGGATCGGGAGGTATGAGGGTCCTGATCATTACATCTAATAGGGATCGGGAGGTATGAGGGTCCTTATTATTACATCTAATAGGGACCGGGAGGTATGAGGGTCCTGATCATTACATCTAATAGGGATCGGGAGGTATGAGGGTCCTGATTATTACATCTAATAGGGATCGGGAGGTATGAGGGTCCTTATTATTACATCTAATAGGGACCGGGAGGTATGAGGGTCCTGATCATTACATCTAATAGGGATCGGGAGGTATGAGGGTCCTGATCATTACATCTGATAGGGATCGGGAGGTATGAGGGTCCTGGTCATTACATCTAATGGGGATCGGGAGGTATGAGGGTCCTGATCATTACATCTAATAGGGATCGGAAGGGATGAGGGTCCTGATCATTACATCTCATAGGGATCGGGAGGTATGAGGGTCCTGATCATCACATCTAATAGGGATCGGGAGGTATGAGGGTCCTGATCATCACATCTAATAGGGATCGGGAGGTATGAGGGTCCTGATCATTACATCTAATGGGGATCAGGAGCTATGAGAGTCCTGACCATTATATCTAATAGGGATCGGGAGGTATGAGGGTCCTGATCATCACATCTAATAGGGATCGGGAGGTATGAGGGTCCTGATCATCACATCTAATAGGGATCGGGAGGTATGAGGGTCCTGATCATTACATCTGATAGGGACCGGGAGGTATGAGGGTCCTGATCATTACATCTCATAGGGACCGGGAGGTATGAGGGTCCTGGTCATTACATCTAATAGGGATCGAGAGGGATGAGGGTCCTGATCATTTCATCTAATAGGGATCGGGAGGTATGAGGGTCCTGGTCATTACATCTAATAGGGATCGAGAGGGATGACGGTCCAGATCATTACATCTAATAGGGATCGGGAGGGATGAGGGTCCTGATCATTACATCTCATAGGGACCAGGAGGTATGAGGGTCCTGATCAGTACATCTAATAGGGATCGGGAGGTATGAGGGTCCTGATCATTTCATCTAATAGGGATCGGGAGGTATGAGGGTCCTGATCATTACATCTAATGGGGATCAGGAGCTATGAGTGTCCTGACCATTATATCTAATAGGGATCGGGAGGTATGAGGGTCTTGATTATTACATCTAATAGGGATTGGGAGGTATGAGGGTCCTGATTATTACAACTAATGGGGATCAGGAGGTATGAGGGTCCTGATCATTACATCTAATAGGGATCGGGAGGTATGAGGGTCCTGATCATTACATCTCATAGGGATCGTGAGGTATGAGGGTCCTGATTATTACATCTGATAGGGATCGGGAGGTATGAGGGTCCTGATCCTTACATCTATTAGGGATCGGGAGGTATGAGGGTCCTGATCATTACATCTAATAGGGATCGGGAGGTATGAGGGTCCTCATCACATCTAATAGGGATCGGGAGGTATGAGGGTCCTGATCATTACATCTAATAGGGATCGGGAAGGATGAGGGTCCTGATCATTACATCTAATAGGGAACGGGAGGTATGAGGGTCCTCATCTTTACATCTAATAGGGAACGGGAGGTATGAGGGTCCTGATCATCACATCTAATAGGGATCGGGAGGTATGAGGGTCCTGATTATTACATCTAATAGGGATCGGGAGGTATGAGGGTCCTTATTATTACATCTAATAGGGACCGGGAGGTATGAGGGTCCTGATCATTACATCTAATAGGGATCGGGAGGTAAGAGGGTCCTGATTATTACATCTAATAGGGATCGGTAGGTATGAGGGTCCTTATTATTACATCTAATAGGGACCGGGAGGTATGAGGGTCCTGATCATTACATCTAATAGGGATCGGGAGGTATGAGGGTCCTGATCATTACATCTGATAGGGATCGGGAGGTATGAGGGTCCTGGTCATTACATCTAATGGGGATCGGGAGGTATGAGGGTCCTGATCATTACATCTAATAGGGATCGGGGGGGATGAGGGTCCTGATCATTACATCTAATAGGGAACGGGAGGTATGAAGGTCCTGATCATTACATCTAATAGGGATCGGGAGGTATGAGGGTCCGGATCATTACATCTAATAGGGATCGGGAGGTATGAGGGTCCTGATCATCACATCTAATAGGGATCAGGAGGTATGAGGGTTCTGATCATTATATCTGATGGGGATTGGGAGGTATTAGGGTCCTGGTCATTACATCTAATGGGGATCGGGAGGTATGAGGGTCCTGATCATTACATCTCATAGGGATCGGGAAGTATGAGGGTCCTGATCATTACATCTAATAGGGATCGGGAGGTATGAGGGTCCAGATTATTACATCTGATAGGGATCGGGAGGTATTAGGGTCCTGATCACTACATCTAATAGGGATCGGGAGGTATGAGGGTCCTGATCATCACATCTAATAGGGATCGGGAGGTATGAGGGTCCTGATTATTACATCTAATAGGGATCGGAAGGTATGAGGGTCCTGATTATTACATCTAAAAGGGATCGGGAGGTATGAGGGTTCTGATTATTATATCTAATAGGGATTGGGAGGTATGAGGGTCCTGATTATTACATCTAATAGGGATCGGGAGGTATGAGGGTCCTTATTATTACATCTAATAGGGACCGGGAGGTATGAGGGTCCTGATCATTACATCTAATAGGGATCGGGAGGTATGAGGGTCCTGATCATTACATCTGATAGGGATCGGGAGGTATGAGGGTCCTGATCATTACAACTAATAGGGATCAGGAGGTATGAGGGTCCTGATTATTACATCTGATAGGGATCGGGAGGTATGAGGGTCCTGATCACTACATCTAATAGGGATCGGGAGGTATCAGGGTCCTGATCATCACATCTAATAGGGATCGGGAGGTATGAGGGTCCAGATCATTACATCTAATAGGGATCGGGAGGTATGAGGGTCCTGATAATTACGTCTAATAGGGATCGGGAGGTATGAGGGTCCTGATCATTACGTCTAATGGATATAGGGAGGTATGAGGGTCCTGTTCATTACATCTAATGGATATAGGGAGGTATGAGGGTCCTGATCATCACATCTAATAGGTATCGGGAGGGATGAGGGTCCAGATCATTACATCTAATAGGGATCGGGAGGTATGAGGGTCCTGATAATTACGTCTAATAGGGATCGGGAGGTATGAGGGTCCTGATCATTACGTCTAATAGGGATCGGGAGGTATGAGGGTCCTGATCATTACGTCTAATAGGGATCGGGAGGAATGAGGGTCCTGATCACTACATCTAATAGGGATCGGGAGGTATGAGGGTCCTGATCATTACATCTAATAGGGATCGGGAGGTATGAGGGTCCTGATCATTACATCTCATAGGGATCGGGAGGTATGAGGGTCCTTGTCATTACATCTAATGGGGATCGGGAGGTATGAGGGTCCTGATCATCACATCTAATAGGGATCAGGAGGTATGAGGGTCCTCATCTTTACATCTTATAGGGATCGGGAGGTATAAGTGTCCCGATCATTACATCTAATAGGGATCGGGAGGTATGAGGGTCCTTGTCATTACATCTAATGGGGATCGGGAGGTATGAGGGTCCTGATCATCACATCTAATAGGGATCAGGAGGTATGAGGGTCCTCATCTTTACATCTAATAGGGATCGGGAGGTATGAGGGTCCTGATCACTACATCTAAAAGGGATCGGGAGGTATGAGGGTCCTGATCATTACATCTAATAGGGTTCGGGAGGTATGAGGGTCCTGATCATTACGTCTAATAGGGATCGGGAGGTATGAGGGTCTTCATCTTTACATCTAATAGGGATCAGGAGGTATGAGCGTCCTGATCATTACATCTAATAGGGATCGGGAGGTATGAGGGTCCCGATCATTACATCTAATAAGGATTGGGAGGTATGAGGGTCCCGATCATTACATCTAATAGGGATCGGGAGGTATGAGGGTCATGGTCATTACATCTAATGGGGATCAGGAGGTTTGAGGGTCCTGATCATCACATCTATATGGATCTAGAGGTATGAGGGTCCAGATCATTACATGTAATAGGGATCGGGAGGTATAAGGGTCCCGATCATTACATCTAATAGGGATCGGGAGGTATGAGGGTCCAGATCATCACATCTAATAGGGATCGGGAGGTATGAGGGTCCTGATGATTACATCTAATAGGGATCGGGAGGTATGAGGGTCCCGATCATTACATCTAATAGGGATCGGGAGGTATGAGGGTCCCGATCATTACGTCTAATAGGAATCGGGAGGTATGAGGGTCCTTATCATTTCGTCTAATAGGGATCCGGAGGTATGATGGTCCTGATCAGTACGTCTAATAGGGATCGGGAGGTATGAGGGTCCTGATCACTACATCTAATAGGGATCGGGAGGTATGAGGGTCCTGATCACTACATCTAATAGGAATCGGGAGGTATGAGGGTCCTGATCATTACATCTAATAGGGATGGGGAGGTATGAGGGTCCTGATCATTACATCTAATAGGGATCAGGAGGTATGAGGGTCCTCATCTTTACATCTAATAGGGATCGGGAGGTATGAGGGTCCCGATCATTACATCTAATTGGGATCGGGAGGTATGAGGGTCCTTGTCATTACATCTAATGGGGATCGGGAGGTATGAGGGTCCTGATCATCACATCTAATAGGGATCAGGAGGTATGAGGGTCCTCATCTTTACATCTAATAGGGATCGGGAGGTATGAGGGTCCTGATCACTACATCTAATAGGGATCGGGAGGTATGAGGGTCCTGATCACTACATCTAATAGGGATCGGGAGGTATGAGGGTCCTGATCACTACATCTAATAGGGATCGGGAGGTATGAGTGTCCTGATCATTACATCTAATAGGGATCAGGAGGTATGAGGGTCCTGATCATTACGTCTAATAGGGATCGGGAGGTATGAGGGTCCTCATCTTTACATCTAATAGGGATCGGGAGGTATGAGGGTCCTGATCATTACATCTAATAGGGATCGGGAGGTATGAGGGTCCTGATCATTACATCTAATAGGGATCGGGAGGTATGAGGGTCCTGATCATTACATCTAATAGGGATCGGGAGGTATGAGGGTCCCGATCATTACATCTGATAGGAATCGGGAGGTATGAGGGTCCTGGTCATTACATCTAATGGGGATCAGGAGGTATGAGGGTCCTGATCATCACATCTAATAGGGATGGGGAGGTATGAGGGTCCCGATCATTACATCTAATAGGGATTGGGAGGTATGAGGGTCCCGATCATTACATCTAATAGGGATCGGGAGGTATGAGGGTCCTGGTCATTACATCTAATGGGGATCAGGAGGTTTGAGGGTCCTGATCATCACATCTAATAGGGATCTAGAGGTATGAGGGTCCTGATCATCACATCTAATAGGGATCGGGAGGGATGAGAGTCCTGATCATTACATCTAATATGGATCGTGGGGTATGAGGGTCCTGATCATTACATCTCATAGGGATCGGGAGGTATGAGGGTCCTGATCATTACATCTCATAGGGATCGGGAGGTATGAGGGTCCAGATCATTACATGTAATAGGGATCGGGAGGTATGAGGGTCCTGATCATTACATCTAATAGGGATCGGGAGGTATAAGGGTCCCGATCATTACATCTAATAGGGATCGGGAGGTGTGAGGGTCCTTGTCATTACATCTAATGGGGATCGGGAGGTATGAGGGTCCTGATCATCACATCTAATAGGGATCAGGAGGTATGAGGGTCCTCATCTTTACATCTAATAGGGATCGGGAGGTATGAGGGTCCTGATCATCACATCTAATAGGGATTGGGTGGTATATGGGTCCTGATCACTACATCTAATAGGGATCGGGAGGTATGAGGGTCCTGATCATTACTTCTAATAGGGATCGGGAGGTATGAGGGTCCTCATCTTTACATCTAATAGGGATCGGGAGGTATGAGGGTCCTGATCATTACATCTAATAGGGATCGGTAGGTATGAGGGTCCTGATCATTACATCTAATAGGGATCGGGAGGTATGAGGGTCCTGATCATCACATCTAATAGGGATCGGGAGGTATGAGGGTCCTGGTCATTACATCTAATGGGGATCAGGAGGTTTGAGGGTCCTGATCATCACATCTAATAGGGATCTAGAGGTATGAGGGTCCTGATCATCACATCTAATAGGGATCGGGAGGGATGAGGGTCCTGATCATTACATCTAATATGGATCGTGGGGTATGAGGGTCCTGATCATTACATCTCATAGGGATCGGGAGGTATGAGGGTCCTGATCATTACATCTCATAGGGATCGGGAGGTATGAGGGTCCAGATCATTACATGTAATAGGGATCGGGAGGTATGAGGGTCCTGACCATTACATCTAATAGGGATCGGGAGGTATAAGGGTCCCGATCATTACATCTAATAGGGATCGGGAGGTGTGAGGGTCCTTGTCATTACATCTAATGGGGATCGGGAGGTATGAGGGTCCTGATCATCACATCTAATAGGGATCAGGAGGTATGAGGGTCCTCATCTTTACATCTAATAGGGATCGGGAGGTATGAGGGTCCTGATCATCACATCTAATAGGGATTGGGTGGTATATGGGTCCTGATCACTACATCTAATAGGGATCGGGAGGTATGAGGGTCCTGATCATTACTTCTAATAGGGATCGGGAGGTATGAGGGTCCTCATCTTTACATCTAATAGGGATCGGGAGGTATGAGGGTCCCGATCATTACATCTGATAGGGATCGGGAGGTATGAGGGTCCTGGTCATTACATCTAATGGGGATCAGGAGGTATTAGGGTCCTGATCATCACATCTAATAGGGATCGGGAGGTATGAGGGTCCCGATCATTACATCTAATAGGGATTGAGAGGTATGAGGGTCCCGATCATTACATCTAATAGGGATCGGGAGGTATGAGGGTCCTGATCATTACATCTCATAGTGATCGGGAGGTATGAGGGTCCAGATCATTACATGTAATAGGGATCGGGAGGTATGAGGGTCCTGATCATTACATCTCATAGGGACCGGAAGGTATGAGGGTCCTGATCATTACCTCTAATAGGGATCAGGAGGTATGAGGGTCCTGATCATCACATCTAATAGGGATCGGGAGGGATGAGGGTCCTGATCATTACATCTAATATGGATCGGGAGGTATGAGGGTCCTGATCATTACATCTCATAGGGATCGGGAGGTATGAGGGTCCAGATCATTACATGTAATAGGGATCGGGAGGTATGAGGGTCCTGATCATTACATCTAATAGGGATCGGGAGGTATAAGGGTCCCGATCATTACATCTAATGGGGATCGGGAGGTATGAGGGTCCTGATCATCACATCTAATAGGGATCAGGAGGTATGAGGGTCCTCATCTTTACATCTAATAGGGATCGGGAGGTATGAGGGTCCTGATCATCACATCTAATAGGGATTGGGTGGTATGAGGGTCCTGATCACTACATCTAATAGGGATCGGGAGGTATGAGGGTCCTGATCACTACATCTAATAGGGATCGGGAGGTATGAGGGTCCTGATCACTACATCTAATAGGGATCGGGAGGTATGAGGGTCCTGATCATTACGTCTAATAGGGATCGGGAGGTATGAGGGTCCTCATCTTTACATCTAATAGGGATCGGGAGGTATGAGGGTCCTGATCATTACATCTAATAGGGATCGGGAGGTATGAGGGTCCTGATCATTACATCTAATTGGGATCGGGAGGTATGAGGGTCCCGATCATTACATCTAATCGGGATTGGGAGGTATGAGGGTCCCGATCATTACATCTAATAGGGATCGGGAGGTATGAGGGTCCTGATCATCACATCTAATAGGGATCTAGAGGTATGAGGGTCCTGATCATCACATCTAATAGGGATCGGGAGGTATGAGGGTCCTGGTCATTACATCTAATGGGGATCAGGAGGTATGAGGGTCCTGATCAGCACATCTAATAGGGATCTAGAGGTATGAGGGTCCTGATCATCACATCTAATAGGGATCGGGAGGTATGAGGGTCCTGATCATTACATCTCATAGGGATCGGGAGGTATGAGGGTCCAGATTATTACATGTAATAGGGATCGGTAGGTATGAGGGTCCTGATCATTATATCTAATAGGGATCGGGAGGTATGAGGGTCCCGATCATTACATCTAATAGGGATCTGGAGGTATGAGGGTCTCGATCATTACATGTAATAGGGATCTGGAGGTATGAGGGTCCCGATCATTACATGTAATAGGGATCGGGAGGTATGAGGGTCCCGATCATTACATCTAATAGGGATCGGGAGGTATGAGGGTCCTGATCATTACATCTTATAGAGATCGGGAGGTATGAGGGTCCCGATCATTACATCTAATAGGGATCGGGAGGTATGAGGGTCCTGATCAGCACATCTAATAGGGATCGGGAGGTATGAGGGTCCTGATCATTACATCTCATAGGGATCGGGAGGTAAGAGGGTCCAGATCATTACATGTAATAGGGATCGGGAGGTATGAGGGTCCTGATCATCACATCTAATAGGGATCGGGAGGTATGAGGGTCCTGATCATCACATCTAATAGGGATCGGGAAGTATGAGGGTCCTGATCATTACATGTAATAGGGATCGGGAGGTATGAGGGTTCTGATCATTACATCTAATAGGGATCGGGAGGTATGAGGGTCCTGATCATTACATCTAATAGGGATCGGGAGGTAAGAGGGTCCTGATCATTATATGTAATAGGGATCGGGAGGTATGAGGGTCCCGATCATTACATCTCATAGGGATCGGGAGGTATGAGGGTCCCGATCTTTAAATGTAATAGGGATCGGGAGGTATGAGGGTCCCGATCATTACATCTAATAGGGATCGGGAGGTATGAGGGTCCTGATCATTACATCTAATAGGATTCGGGAGGTATGAGGGTTCTGATCATTATATGTAATAGGGATCGGGAGGTATGAGGGTCCTGGTCATTACATCTCATAGGGATCGGGAGGTATTAGGGTCCTGGTCATTACATCTCATAGGGATCGGGAGGTATGAGGGTCCTGGTCATTACATCTCATAGGGATCGGGAGGTATGAGGGTCCTGATCATTACATCTAATAGGGATCGGGAGGTATGAGGGTCCCGATCATTATATGTAATAGGGATCGGGAGGTATGAGGGTCCCGATCATTACATGTAATAGGGATCGGGAGGTATGAGGGTCCCGATCATTACATCTAATTGGGATCGGGAGGTATGAGGGTCCTGATCATTACATCTAATAGGGATCGGGAGGTATGAGCGTCCTGATCATTATATGTAATAGGGATCGGGAGGTATGATGGTCCCGATCATTACGTCTAATAGGGATCGGGAGGTATGAGGGTCCTGGTCATTACGTCTAATCGGGATCAAGAGGTAAGAGGGTCCCGATCATTACGTCTGATAGGGATCGGGAGGTATGAGGGTCCCGATCATTACGTCTCATAGGGATCGGGAGGTATGAGGGTCCCGATCATTACGTCTCATAGGGATCGGGAGGTATGAGGGTCCCGATCATTACGTCTCATAGGGATCGGGAGGTATGAGGGTCCCGATCATTACATCTAATAGCGATCGGGAGGTATGAGGGTCCTGATCATTACATCTAATAGGGATCGGGAGGTATGAGGGTCCCGACCATTACATCTAATAGGGATCGGGAGGGATGAGGGTCCTGATCATTACATCTAATAGGGATCGGGAGGTATGAGGGTCCTGATCATTACATCTAATAGGGATCGGGAGGTATGAGGGTCCTGATCATTACATCTAATAGGGATCGGGAGGTATGAGGGTCCTGATCATTACATCTAATAGGGATCGGGAGGTATGAGGGTCCTGATCATTGCATCTAATAGGGATCAGGAGGTATGAGGGTCCTGATCATTACATCTAATAGGGATCGGGAGGTATGAGGGTCCTGATCATTCTGGAGGAAATGTCTGGTCGCGTGAAGTGCGTTTCGTCGGTCGCGGAGCGCGCTGGTTGCCTGAGCGTGATTCTCGGACTGCAGAGCCCTCGATGGGGGAGGGGGGGCACATGATGCTCAGTGGAGCGTGTTGTGGAGAGAAGGCGGTTGCTAGGTAACTGTAGTCAGGCTTCAGGCGGGGAGAAGGCCGGAGGACAGCGATCACCGGCGGAGTGAACTGACGGGGCCTAATAGGCCGACATTCCCCCACTTCATGTCATTAACCTTCTTCTGTCAGATTCCGGGACGGTTTTTGATCCGTTTTGCCGATTTTCTGGGGCAGATGTAATGAATATTCGGCGGCGGCGGGGGAACGCCTCGTGTTTTTGCTTCGTCGGCTCTTTAGTTTTGTTTGTGGAGGCGCACGGATTTGTTTTTTCTCTCTCGGTTTGTGTTTTTCAGATATTGCATATTCCATTAACCCTCACAGAACCCAGGACGCCGATGAGGTCCTCTGTAAATGGGTCTTCCCTTGTTTCCATGTGTTTACTGCCCCCAAACCCGTGAAAAGCAGTCCATGGCAGAAGGCAGCCTCTGTAGACGAGGTCTCAGGGCTCATTCACATTGCTCTGAAGAGCAATTCGAGTTCAGATTACTCTTCAGAAAGCTTTGACAGACATGGGCTCCTCACCACATGCTAGTGCGTGGCGACTGTGCGCATGGCATGCGGTTGAAGGGCCTTCGCAGAACAGCCCCATTCACTTCAATGAGTCGCATTCGATGGGTGAAATGCGTCAGATGGAATTATTCTTGCCACAGCCGCGGTATATGTACCCCCCAGCCTCTGCCTCTACAGCTAAAGGGGGGGGGGGTAACAGTTGAAAGGTGGTTAAAGCGCAACTCAGCCAAGGGGTTTTACCGCCCCCCTTCCCTTTTATTGGCATCAATAGTCACACACATGGAACAGGAAAGTCTGAAATTCCTGATCTGCATGCTTCAGGTTACAGAAAATACTCCGCTCCTTCCTCTATAACTCTCCTCTCCTGAAATACTCTGCACTGCTGGAGGACTCCTCTCCCTCCTCTATAACCCTCCTCTCCTGAAATACTCTGCGCTGCCGGAGGACTCCTCTCCTTCCTCTATAACTCTCCTCTCCTGAAATACTCTGCCCTGCTGGAGGACTCCGCTCCTTCCTCTATAACTCTCCTCTCCTGAAATACTCTGCCCTGCTGGAGGACTCCTCTCCTTCCTCTATAACTCTCCTCTCCTGAAATACTCTGCCCTGCTGGAGGACTCCGCTCCTTCCTCTATAGCTCTCCTCTCCTGAAATACTCTGCGCTGCCGGAGGACTCCTCTCCTTCCTCTATAACTCTCCTCTCCTGAAATACTCTGCGCTGCTGGAGGACTCAGCTCCTTCCTCTATAACTCCTCTCCTGAAATACTCTGCTCTGCTGGAGGACTCCGCTCCTTCCTCTATAACCCTCCTCTCCTGAAATACTCTGCGCTGCTGGAGGACTCCGCTCCTTCCTCTATAACTCTCCTCTCCTGAAATACTCTGCTCTGCCGGAGGACTCCACCCCTTCCTCTATAACTCTCCTCTCCTGAAATAGTCTGCGCTGCTGAAGGATTCTGCTCCTTCCTCTATAACTCTCCTCTCCTGAAATACTCTGCGCTGCTGAAGGATTCTGCTCCTTCCTCTATAGCTCTCCTCTCCTGAAATACTCTGCACTGCTGGAGGACTCCGCTCCTTCCTCTATAACTCCTCTCCTGAAATACTCTGTGCTGCCGGAGGACTCAGCTCCTTCCTCTATAACTCTCCTCTCCTGAAATACTCTGCACTGCCGAAGGACTCCGCTCCTTCCTCTATAACTCCTCTCCTGAAATACTCTGCTCTGCTGGAGGACTCCGCTCCTTCCTCTATACCTCTCCTCTCCTGAAATGCTCTGCGCTGCTGGAGGACTCCGCTCCTTCCTCTATAACTCTCCTCTCCTGAAATGCTCTGCGCTGCTGGAGGACTCCGCTCCTTCCTCTATACCTCTCCTCTCCTGAAATACTCTGCGCTGCTGGAGGACTCCGCTCCTTCCTCTATAACTCTCCTCTCCTGAAATACTCTGCGCTGCCGGAGGACTCCTCTCCTTCCTCTATAACTCCTCTCCTGAAATACTCTGCACTGCTGGAGGACTCCGCTCCCTCCTCTATAACCCCCCTCTCCTGAAATACTCTGCGCTGCCGGAGCACTCCTCTCCTTCCTCTATAACTCTCCTCTCCTGAAATACTCTGCTCTGCCGGAGGACTCCACCCCTTCCTCTATAACTCTCCTCTCCTGAAATACTCTGCACTGCTGGAGGACTCCTCTCCTTCCTCTATAACTCTCCTCTCCTGAAATACTCTGCTCTGCCGGAGGACTCCACCCCTTCCTCTATAACTCTCCTCTCCTGAAATACTCTGCACTGCTGGAGGACTCCGCTCCTTCCTCTATAACTCTCCTCTCCTGAAATACTCTGCACTGCTGGAGGACTCCTCTCCTTCCTCTATAACTCCACTCCTGAAATAGTCTGTGCAGCTGGAGGATTCTGCTCCTTCCTCTATAGCTCTCCTCTCCTGAAATACTCTGCACTGCTGGAGGACTCCACTCCTTCCTCTATAACTCCTCTCCTGAAATACTCTGCGCTGCCGGAGGACTCAGCTCCTTCCTCTATAACTCTCCTCTCCTGAAATACTCTGCACTGCCGGAGGACTCCGCTCCTTCCTCTATAACTCCTCTCCTGAAATACTCTGCTCTGCTGGAGGACTCCGCTCCTTCCTCTATACCTCTCCTCTCCTGAAATGCTCTGCGCTGCTGGAGGACTCCGCTCCTTCCTCTATAACTCTCCTCTCCTGAAATGCTCTGCGCTGCTGGAGGACTCCGCTCCTTCCTCTATACCTCTCCTCTCCTGAAATACTCTGCTCTGCTGGAGGATTCCTCCCCTTCCTCTATAACTCTCCTCTCCTGAAATACTCTGCCCTGCTGGAGGACTCCGCCCCTTCCTCTATAACTCTCCTCTCCTGAAATACTCTGCTCTGCCGGAGGACTCCACCCCTTCCTCTATAACTCCTCTCCTGAAATAGTCTGCGCTGCTGGAGGATTCTGCTCCTTCCTCTATAACTCCTCTCCTGAAATACTCTGCACTGCCGGAGGACTCCGCTCCTTCCTCTATAACTCTCCTCTCCTGAAATACTCTGCACTTCCGGAGGACTCCGCTCCTTCCTCTATAACTCTCCTCTCCTGAAATACTCTGCACTGCCGAAGGACTCCGCTCCTTCCTCTATAACTCCTCTCCTGAAATACTCTGCACTGCTGGAGGACTCCGCTCCTTTCTCTATAACTCCTCTCCTGAAATACTCTGCTCTGCTGGAGGACTCCGCTCCTTCATCTATACCTCTCCTCTCCTGAAATGCTCTGCGCTGCTGGAGGACTCCGCTCCTTCCTCTATAACTCTCCTCTCCTGAAATACTCTGCTCTGCTGGAGGACTCTGCCCCTTCCTCTATACCTCTCCTCTCCTGAAATACTCTGCTCTGCTGGAGGACTCTGCCCCTTCCTCTATAACCCTCCTCTCCTGAAATACTCTGCCCTGCTGGAGGACTCCGCCCCTTCCTCTATAACTCTCCTCTCCTGAAATACTCTGCCCTGCTGGAGGACTCCGCCCCTTCCTCTATAACTCTCCTCTCCTGAAATACTCTGCTCTGCCGGAGGACTCCACCCCTTCCTCTATAACTCTCCTCTCCTGAAATAGTCTGCGCTGCTGGAGGACTCCTCTCCTTCCTCTATAACTCTCCTCTCCTGAAATACTCTGCTCTGCTGGAGGACTCCGCTCCCTCCTCTATAACTCCTCTCCTGAAATACTCTGCACTGCTGGAGGACTCCACTCCTTCCTCTATAACTCCTCTCCTGAAATAGTCTGCGCTGCTGGAGGATTCTGCTCCTTCCTCTATAGCTCTCCTCTCCTGAAATACTCTGCACTGCTGGAGGACTCCGCTCCTTCCTCTATAACTCCTCTCCTGAAATACTCTGCGCTGCTGGAGGACTCCGCTCCTTCCTCTATAACTCTCCTCTCCTGAAATACTCTGCGCTGCCGGAGGACTCCGCTCCTTCCTCTATAACTCTCCTCTCCTGAAATACTCTGCACTGCCGGAGGACTCCGCTCCTTCCTCTATAAATCTCCTCTCCTGAAATACTCTGCGCTGCTGGAGGACTCCGCTCCTTCCTCTATAACTCTCCTCTCCTGAAATGCTCTGCGCTGCTGGAGGACTCCGCTCCTTCCTCTATAACCCTCCTCTCCTGAAATACTCTGCTCTGCTGGAGGATTCCGCCCCTTCCTCTATAACTCTCCTCTCCTGAAATACTCTGCTCTGCTGGAGGACTCCGCCCCTTCCTCTATAACTCTCCTCTCCTGAAATACTCTGCTCTGCCGGAGGACTCCACCCCTTCCTCTATAACTCTCCTCTCCTGAAATAGTCTGCGCTGCTGGAGGACTCCTCTCCTTCCTCTATAATTCCTCTCCTGAAATAGTCTGCTCTGCTGGAGGACTCCGCTCCTTCCTCTATAACTCTCCTCTCCTGAAATACTCTGCACTGCCGGAGGACTCCGCTCCTTCCTCTATAACTCTCCTCTCCTGAAATACTCTGCACTGCTGGAGGACTCCGCTCCTTCCTCTATAACTCTCCTCTCCTGAAATACTCTGCATTGCTGGAGGACTCCGCTCCTTCCTCTATAACTCTCCTCTCCTGAAATACTCTGCGCTGCCGGAGGACTCCGCTCCTTCCTCTATAACTCCTCTCCTGAAATACTCTCCTCTGCTGGAGGACTCCGCTCCTTCCTCTATAGCTCTCCTCTCCTGAAATACTCTGCTCTGCTGGAGGACTCCGCTCCTTCCTCTATAACTCTCCTCTCCTGAAATACTCTGCACTGCTGGAGGACTCCTCTCCTTCCTCTATAACTCTCCTCTCCTGAAATACTCTGCTCTGCTGGAGGACTCCGCTCCTTCCTCTATAACTCTCCTCTCCTGAAATACTCTGCACTGCTGGAGGACTCCTCTCCTTCCTCTATAACTCTCCTCTCCTGAAATACTCTGCTCTGCTGGAGGACTCCGCTCCTTCCTCTATAGCTCTCCTCTCCTGAAATACTCTCCTCTGCTGGAGGACTCCGCTCCTTCCTCTATAGCTCTCCTCTCCTGA
>NW_028319655.1:152500-185466 GCF_062004578.1 Staurois parvus
AGGGAAGGTGTGTCAGGACAAGTCTGATCATTGGAGGAGAGCAAGCTGCGTTCTCAACACAACCAGAAAACTGACCATGCTGTGCTCTCATGCCTAGTGTGGTCAGGTTTTAATAGGAAAGCAAGAGGGACTGGCAGGAACAACAGGGATGTCACACCAAGGAAGCAATACAGAGAACAGCAGACTTTCCCATACAAGTACATGGTACTGGCACAGATCAGGGATATAAAATGTTTGATTTACATCTTCTCTAATGACATATATGTCTTACATCAACGCAGCAGGTTTCCTTTTGTTAAGGCTCCCACTTGTCCCTGCTGTTGAACCTGGCAGTAGACCCTTTATTTCCTGTTGATCCCGCCAGTAGAGCCTTTATTTCCTGTTGATCCCACCAGTAGAGCCTTTGTTTCCTGTTGATCCCGCCAGTAGAGCCTTTATTTCCTGTTGATTCTGCCAGTATAGCCTTTATTTCCTGTTGATCCTGCCAGTAGAGCCTTTGTTTCCTGTTGATCCTGCCAGTAGAGCCTTTGTTTCCTGTTGATCCCGCCAGTAGAGCCTTTATTTCCTGTTGATCCTGCCGGTAGAGCCTTTGTTTCCTGTTGATCCTGCCAGTAGAGCCTTTATTTCCTGTTGATCCTGCCAGAAGAGCCTTTATTTCCTGTTGATCCCACCAGTAGAGCCTTTATTTCCTGTTGATCCTGCCAGTAGAGCCTTTATTTCCTGTTGATCCCGCCAGAAGAGCCTTTATTTCCTGTTGATCCCGCCAGTAGAGCCTTTATTTTCTGTTGATCCCGCCAGTAGAGCCTTTATTTCCTGTTGATCCCACCAGTAGAGCCTTTATTTTCTGTTGATCCCACCAGTAGAGCCTTTATTTCCTGTTGATCCCACCAGTAGAGCCTTTATTTTCTGTTGATCCCGCCAGTAGAGCCTTTATTTCCTGTTGATCCCGCCAGTATAGCTTTTGTTTCCTGTTGATCCTGCCAGTAGAGCCTTTATTTCCTGTTGATCCCGCCAGTATAGCTTTTGTTTCCTGTTGATCCTGCCAGTAGAGCCTTTATTTCCTGTTGATCCCACCAGTAGAGCCTTTATCTCCTGTTGATCCTGCCAGTAGAGCCTTTATTTTCTGTTGATCCCGCCAGAAGAGCCTTTATTTCCTGTTGATCCCACCAGTAGAGCCTTTATTTCCTGTTGATCCCACCAGTAGAGCCTTTGTTTCCTGTTGATCCTGCCAGTAGATCTGTTATTTGTCCACATCCTATAACAGGCCAAGCTGTCCAGTAAGAATGGCAGTTACAGAAAGAAGTCCCGGTCTCAGCTGCTAAATGGATGTCAATCAAGGAGCGGCGGAAATAGATTGCAGCTGATTGGATGACAACGCTCCTGCAGCAAAGGCAGCTTGAGGGCTCGTTGTCACCCTATTAAAGGAAGGCCCCAGAACGGCGGAGACTGGCAGGACCAACAGGTGCTTATTACAATATACACCTCCTTTGAGAACTGAAGGAAAGGGGCGGGGCTAGAGACAGTCAGGCTGGGGAGGAAAGGGCAAGATGGTGCTAGACGTCCTCCAGGAAATGCTGGGGAATGCAGTTCAGGCACCTCCAGCACTGAATGTATGTAATGACAAGGGGTGCTGGAGGGTCTATTGATGCTGGCTGCTGAGGGATCTATTGTAGTTGGAGGGGTCCTTTTTTGCATGGGGGTCTATTGTTGCTGGGGGTCTGTTGTTGCTGGTGGGGAATCTATAGTTGCGGGGTGGAGGGATCTATGTTGCTGGGAGCCACTTGTTGCTGGGAGGGATCTACTGTTGAGGGAGAGGTCTATTGATGCTGGCTGCTGGGCGATCTGTTGTTGCTGCTGGGGGTCTGCTGTTGCTGCGGTGGGATTTTGTTGAGATGAGTGCACTGTTGCTTGGGGAGTCTTTTCTTCCTGGGGAGGATATATTGTTGTGGGGGGGTGTCTATTGTTTCTGGGGAGGTCTATTGTTGCTGGTGGGGAACCTATTTTTCCTCGGGGAGAGGAGTCTTATGTTGCTGGAGGGGTCAATTGTTGCTGGGTGTGATCTACTGTTGAGGGAGAGGTCTATTGATGATGGCTGCTGAAAGATCTGTTGTTTCTTCTGGGGGTCTGTTGTTGCTGCAGTGGGATTTTGTTAAGGAGAGTCCATTGTTGCTGGAGGAGTCTATTATATCTGGATGGGGGGGTATATTGTTTCAAGGGGGGTTTATTGTTTCTGGGGAGGTCTATTGTTGCTAGTGGGAACCCTATTGTTCCTGGGGGAGAGGGGTCTAAGTTGCTGGGGGGGATTCAGATATTGCTGGGTGGGATCTACTGTGGAGGGGGAGATCTGTTGATGCTGATTACTGTGGGGTCTGTTGTTGCTGCTGGAGGTCTATTGTTGCTAGGGTGGGATTTTGTTGAGGAGAGTCCATTGTTGCTGGTGGAGTCTATTGTTTCTGGAGGGGGGGGGGATATATTGTTGCAGGGGAGGTCTATTGTTGCTGGTTGGAAACCTATTGTTCCTGGGGGAGAGGGGTCTAAATTGCTGGGGGGGAGTCAGATATTACTGGGTGGGATCTACTGTGGAGGGCGAGGTTTATTGATGCTGGCTGCTGGGGGATCTGTTGTTGCTGCTGGAGGTCTATTGTTGCTAGGGTGGAATTTTGTTGAGGAGAGTCCATTGTTGCTGGTGGATTCTATTGTTTCTGGGGGGGGGTCTAAGTTGCAGGAGGGAGTCAGATATTGCTGGAGGGATCTACTGTGGAGGGCGAGGTCTATTGATGCTGGCTGCAGGGGGATCTGTTGTTGCTGCTGGAGGTCTATTGTTGCTAGGGTGGGATTTTGTTGAAGAAAGTCCATTGTTGCTGGTGGAGTCTATTGTTTCTGGGGGGGGGGGGGATATATTGTTGCAGGGGAGGTCTAATGTTGCTGGTTGGAAACCTATTGTTCCTGGGGGAGAGGGGTCTAAGTTGCTGGGGGGGGAGTCGGATATTGCTGGAGGGATCTACTGTGGAGGGCGAGGTTTATTGATGCTGGCTGCTGGGGAATCTGTTGTTGCTGCTGGGGGTCTATTGTTGCTAGGGTGGGATTTTGTTGAGGAGAGTCCCTTGTTGCTGGTGGAGTCTATTGTTTCTGGGGGAGAGGGGTCTAAGTTGCTGGGGGGAGTCAGATATTGCTGGAGGGATCTACTGTGGAGGGCGAGGTTTATTGATGCTGGCTGCTGGGGGATCTGTTGTTGCTTCTGGAGGTCTGTTGTTACTAGGGTGGTATTTTGTTTGCGGAGGGGGGGGAGGTCCATTGTTTCTGGTGAAGTCTAGTATTGTCAGGGGATCTATTGTTGGGGGATCTGTTGTTGCTGCTGGGGGTCTGCTGTTGCTGCGGTGGGATTTTGTTGAGATGAGTGCACTGTTGCTTGGGGAGTCTTTTCTTCCTGGGGAGGATATATTGTTGTGGGGGGGTGTCTATTGTTTCTGGGGAGGTCTATTGTTGCTGGTGGGGAACCTATTGTTCCTCGGGGAGAGGAGTCTTATGTTCCTGGGGGGAGTCAGATATTGCTGGAGGGATCTACTGTGGAGGGCGAGGTTTATTGATGCTGGCTGCTGGGGGATCTGTTGTTGCTGCTGGAGGTCTATTGTTGCTAGGGTGGGATTTTGTTGAGGAAAGTCAATTGTTGCTGGTGGAGTCTATTGTTTCTGGGGGGCTGGGTGGGGATATATTGTTGCAGGGGAGGTCTATTGTTGCTGCTTGGAAACCTATTGTTCCCGGGGAAGAGGGGTCTAAGTTGCTGGGGGGAGTCAGATATTACTGGGTGGGATCTACTGTGGAGGGCGAGGTCTATTGATGCTGGCTGCAGGGGGATCTGTTGTTGCTGCTGGAGGTCTATTGTTGCTAGGGTGGGATTTTGTTGAGGAGAGTCCATTGTTGCTGGTGGAGTCTATTGTTTCTGGGGGGGGGTCTAAATTGCTGGGGGGAGTCAGATATTGCTGGAGGGATCTACTGTGGAGGGCGAGGTTTATTGATGCTGGCTGCTGGGGGATCTGTTGTTGCTTCTGGAGGTCTGTTGTTACTAGGGTGGTATTTTGTTTGCGGAGGGGGGGGAGGTCCATTGTTTCTGGTGAAGTCTAGTATTGTCAGGGGATCTATTGTTGGGGGATCTATTGTTGCTGGGAAGGGGTTATATTGTTTCTAACTGCATGGGGATCTATCTTACTGCTTTTTTAGTTATTGTTTAAAAATAACTAAAAAAATGATACTTGGTTCTTGGTTGTATGGTGCTCATAGGTGGGAAGGGGGCGGAGACAAGGGGTGACTCAGAAAAGGACTCTGGAAAAGGTGACCTCATGGTGTCACATTGATGATCAGGAGATCTGTCTGTGGTCACGTTGGCGGATGGTGGGACGAGACTGCAGAGCGCCCGCTAGCAACACCCGGCTCAGTAGAATCCATTGGGATCAAAAGTCCCCCCAAAAAAAGCCCCGCCGACCGTCCGCAGCCTGACCAGCCGCCATGACGCTCGGCAGACATCTCTGGGGCAGATCACCATCCGGATCATTCAAAGGAAGAACGAACCAGACGGGATCACATGTACAATTATCACGCGAGCCGTCCGTCCCTCGGCGGTATTTATAAAATCACATTTTGTTTCACTTTGTAGCCAGAGTTTTGGGTTTTTTTTGTACATTCGACGCATAAAAATCGCATTTCCATTTAGATTTCCTATATAAATAATCCAGCACCAGTGACACCAAGGCTGCGTTCACACTTGTGCAACTTGTCACGGGACATAAAATCGGACAAGTCGTAGCCAGGGGCGGACTGACCATTTGGAAACTGGGGCACTGCCCGAGGGCCCGGGTTCAGTAGGGGGCCCCATGAGATGCCCCTGGTACCTTTTTCATAGGCTTTTTTGAGTTTGGGCAAGGACACAGGGGCCCCATCATCCCCTATTGCCCGGTGGCCCCATGAGTTGTCAGTCCGCCCCTGGTCGTAGCCCATTGTTTTCAATGGCACCCGTTTGGATCTATGTGTCCTAAAGTCGAAGCGACTTTGAAAAGGTTCCTGCAACTACTTGAGTGCCGGAGAGTGTAAAGTCGCATCAAAGTCGTACTGGAAATCTTCGGGGTCGCACTAATGTGAACGGAGCCTCGCTGTACCTGTGCCAATGTTTAATTTACAAGCGCCTGAGTTTTTTTGGGGTTTTTTTTGCACATTTGCTGTTTTTAAAATCTCGAATCATCATTTTATCGTGGGAATGGAAATCGAGTGGACCTGTTTTTATAAGTATAGCTTTTTGGAGGCTGCAGGGAGATCAGATTACACACTCTGCTGAATGACTCAAAGAGCAGGGAAATACCTCTCCACCTTTCTCCTAGCAGAATAAACTCACATAGACCATCTCTATCACTCCTCTGTGCACAGGACTGGACCAGCATGCTTTGCACACAACGAATTTTGCATGGGCCCTCATATAAATGGTATATAGGACACTATATAAACCTGCAAGCTTCCTGCCTTGTAAAAAAAATGCCCATAAATCATGATCTCTTCCGTTTAATGCCATACAGCTGTTTGCTTTCGGCCTATCTCTCACTGATTGAAACTCACAGTGAAGCCATCTGACTTAACAGGCAGGGAAGGGGGAAGGGCAATCAGTGTGTCATATTGACTCTTTTATTATTCACATCAAATCAATAAAATATATATATGAACCCTAAAATATTACAAGTAGACCTAAAGCTATTTTTGTTTTCATTTTTGATAGAGTAAAGGAGGGTTAGGTCAGTTTTATTTACATCTGTGTCCTATTGGGGGAGATTTCCCTTCACTTCCTGTCCCATAGCTACACTAGGAAGTGAGAGGAAATCTCTCCAAAGTGAGGGAAATCCCTGGTTGTCACCATAACTAGAGAGCCAGTTGGAAGACGTGCCCTCTACTCAGTGGTGTATTTAGGTTTTGTGCTGCCCTAGGCAACACAAAAATCATAAACCTCCCCCCCCCCCTGCGGAGGGAGCCTGATACCAACCAACACCACCCCCCTGACCTCCCCATCCGAGAAAGCCTTCCACTAAAGTGGCAGCCCGCAGCCTCTCTCGGATCCCACCTGGTCCCCATGCCGCGTGTGTCCCTTCTTCTGTCCCTTCTTCCGGGGAGTGGTGCTGCCCCCCTGAAAAATGCTGCCCTTGGCAAATGCCTTGTTTGCCTTGTGGTAAATACACTTCTGCCTCTACTACTCTTGTGGCGACAACTCAAAATTTGGGATTTTCATTCACTCTTGATGATAATGGTCGCCAGGACAAATAGAGAGGGTGAATCTCCCTAATGGGGGCCACAGACAGCAATGAAAACCTGACCTGACGTCTGACCCAGGGGCGGACTGACCATTTGGAAACTCTGGCACTGCCCGAGGGCCCGGGGTCAGTAGGGGGCCCCATGAGATGCCCCTGGTACCTTTTTCATAGGCTTTCTTGAGTTTGGGCAAGGACACAGGGGCCCCATGATCCCCTATTGCCCGGGGGCCCCATGAGTTGTCAGTCCGCCCCTGGTCTGACCCCTCTTTAAAAAGCTGAAAACAATCATTTTGCCTTTAGTTATATTTCAAGCAAATCCCCGTAGGATCCCCATGACCAGCATGTTCTGGGGAACGGCCATGGGTCCCCACCAGACCCCATGTCATTCAGTGCTTTATCCAGCTCACAGTATCCTTCTGTCTTCCAGGAGGACCCGAACGCTCCTCAGAAGGTCCAGGATCTGCCCAAGGCTTGCCTGAAGGACGAAGAACCCTTTAACATTCAGAACTCTCTCTCGCCCAAGCACGAGTGCAGCAAAGGGGATCCAGACATTGTGGACGTCAACTGTGTCCTTAACAACCTGACATGAGGAAAAGGATTTGACGGAGGAACCTGGCGGAAGATGTGTGTGCCATCTTCTCTGAACTTCTCCAGTGCTGGAGGTGGAAGTGGCAGCACAGACCACAGCCCCCTCCAGCACTGCAAGGGGTTTCTTGACTCATTACCACACCACCCCTCTAATGTGCCCCCTATCCCTGGCATGCTTTGGTGTATTTTGTACAGAGATATGCAGAACGATGAACCCGTGTTATGGAGGTGATGAAAGACCACATCTGGTGCACAGTGTATGGGCGGAGATAGATTGTGTCACCTGGTGTCTCTTGTGAGTAGACGCTACAAAGAGGAAACATTTATCGGATTTAGTGCCTGCGTACACGGAGTGCCGGTCAATTCAGAACTGCTTTTCTCTCCATACTAGTCAATGGGAATGCAAAAGCAGCTTAGGAAGGTCAAATACAAATGTCTGATAGCAAAAATTCATACTCAACAACTAGTCACGGCGAATCAAAGGCCACAAAGCATTCCTCGACTTCCTCGAGGTTCCTGATGGTCAGTTGGTGGTTTGCCTTATTATTGTTTTGTCCTATTTTTAATAGTTGTTCTTTTTTTTCCCCATTTTTACTTCATTTTTGTTGTAACTTTTATTTTGAAATCTATAGTTCCTCAGGTGTCTGATGCTGAGTGTCCCACCGGGAGAAGACAAAAGCTTCCCATGGTAAGGACGGGAAGTTGTTTGTTTCCTCCACCTCGTCCCCCAACCGAGAATTGTAAGCTTCATATTAAGGGGAAGTGACTGAAAACCAATTAATGGGAAACGATAGTATTTTTACAAAAAGATACGTTGTTCACGTTAATTACCTTTTGGGTTTGTGCTAATGCATCAAAAGCCTTCTTTTTGTATATAGTTTATGTATACAGTATGGACATGGGGACAGTCGTAGTGATACATTGACTGCGTTTTTTTTTTACATTTCCTCCCCACTACAAGTCTGTGGGTCAGATCTGACTGCAAACAGCGGACCTTCTGTTGGGTTAATCAAGGCTAAGATGGTAACCACATTCCCTCGTAAAAAAAACACCACAAGGGAGGCAACCTTAAAATGTTATATAAGAAATACAAAAATGAAAGGATGGAAGACAAACAAGTAAAGTGTAAAAGCGACATAACTTAGTCTATCGCTGAAAACACTCTATAGCAGCCATTCTTGACCAGGGTTCCGTGGCACCCTAGGGATCCTCAAGCTGTGGCTAACTGAACTCCCATCTGATGGTGCATTCACAGATCCAGGTGCATCAACACTTGGCAGAGTCAGTAGCATGACATCAACTAGCCAAAACTAAGGGGGCGTTCCTCCCATTGACCACTAATATAAGGGACATTCTTCCCACTGATCACCAATGTAAGGGACATTCTTCTCACTGACCTCCAATGTAAGGGACATTCTTCCCACTGATCACCAATGTAAGGGACATTCTTCCCACTGATCACCAATGTAAGGGACATTCTTCTCACTGACCTCCAATGTAAGGGACATTCTTCCCACTGATCACCAATGTAAGGGACATTCTTCCCACTGACCACTAATGTAAGGGACATTCTTCCCACTGACCACCAATGTAAGGGACATTCTTCCCACTGACCCCCAATGTAAGGGACATTCTTCCCACTGACCACCAATGTAAGGGGCATTCTTCCCACTGACCACCAATGTAAGGGACATTCTTCCCACTGACCGCCAATGTAAGGAACATTCTTCGCATTGACCACTAATGTAAGGGACATTCTTCCCATTGACCACTAATGTAAGGGACATTCTTCCCACTGACCACCAATGTAAGGGACATTCTTCCCATTGACCACCAATGTAAGGGACATTCTTCCCACTGACCACCAATGTAAGGTGCATTCTTCACAGTGATCACCAATGTAAGGGACATTCTTCCCACTGACCACCAATGTAAGGGACATTCTTCCCACTGAACACCAATATAAGGGACATTCTTCACACTGACCACCAATGTAAGGGACATTCTTCCCATTGACCACCAATGTAAGGGGCATTCTTCCCACTGACCACCAATGTAAGGGACATTCTTCCCACTGACCACCAATGTAAGGGACATTCTTCACACTGACCACCAATGTAAGGGACATTCTCCCCACTGACCCCCAATGTAAGGCACATTCTTCACAGTGATCACCAATGTAAGGGACATTCTTCACAGTGACCACCAATGTAAGGGACATTCTTCACAGTGACCACCAATGTAAGGCACATTCTTCACAGTGACCACCAATGTAAGGGACATTCTTCACAGTGATCACCAATGTAAGGGACATTCTTCACAGTGACCACCAATGTAAGGCACATTCTTCACAGTGACCACCAATGTAAGGGACATTCTTCCCACTGACCACCAATGTAAGGGACATTCTTCCCACTGACCCCCAATGTAAGGCACATTCTTCACAGTGATCACCAATGTAAGGGACATTCTTCCCACTGACCACCAATGTAAGGGACATTCTTCCCACTGAGCAACAATGTAAGGTACATTCTTCCCACTGAGCAACAATGTAAGGAGCATTCTTCCCACTGAGCAACAATGTAAGGGACATTCTTCCCACTGACCCCCAATGTAAGGGACATTCTTCCCACTGACCACCAATGTAAGGGACATTCTTCCCACTGAGCAACAATGTAAGGGACATTCTTCCCACTGACCACCAATGTAAGGGACATTCTTCCCAATGAGCAACAATGTAAAGGACATTCTTCCCACTGACCAGCAATATAAGGGACATTCTTCCCATTGACCCCCAATGTAAGGGACATTCTTCCCACTGACCACCAATGTAAGGGACATTCTTCCCACTGACCCCCAATGTAAGGGACATTCTTCCCACTGACCACCAATGTAAGGGACATTCTTCCCACTGACCACCAATGTAAGGGACATTCTTCCCACTGACCCCCAATGTAAGGGACATTCTTCACACTGACCTCCAATGTACGGGACATTCTTCCCACTGACCCCCAATGTAAGGGACATTCTTCCCACTGACCACCAATGTAAGGGACATTCTTCCCACTGACCCCCAATGTAAGGGACATTCTTCACACTGACCTCCAATGTACGGGACATTCTTCCCACTGACCCCCAATGTAAAGGACATTCTTCCCACTGACCTCCAATGTACGGGACATTCTTCCCACTGACCCCCAATGTAAGGGACATTCTTCCCACTGACCCCCAATGTAAGGGACATTCTTCCCTCTGAACACCAATATAAGGCGCATTCTTCCCGCTAACTACCAATGTAAAAAAGTTGAGAAAAGTGCTCTATAGTTTCCCTTTAAATAATGTCCTTCTCCTAGTGATGGAATAGTCTGCTCTGTGTTGATTGGACTATAGCACAGTGATACCCCTCAGTCTAGTCTTTCCTTCAGTTGCCCAATACTAGGCACCGTTCACCCTGAAAGATCGACTATCCCCCAATAGTGCCCAGCTGGTGATAAAAGAACCCAAATTTTGAATATTAGACCATCTACTAAGTGCATCAGCCAAGCCTCCAATCCCCCCATTGGATGTTATAGTAAAATACTGGCCACCAATTACCTATCAGTGTCCTCTTTTAGGTAAAGTGCTCTTCTGCCAATAAAGAACCCTCCAGAGGGGAAAAGTCACCAGAGCCTGATGATGGTTGCGTAGAGCACCTGCAAGTGTTAAACTCAACTCCTAGCACTAATTTGCAGAAGTCCCCCGTTGTCTCGGTGAGCCCACTCTTGGCTCTTGGGTTTACAGCTGGTTATAAATGTGATTTGAATCTTCGGATCTCGGGGTGAGTAATCTTCACATCCCTGGGATTCGCTTTCAGGTCCTCCTTAGACGTTAACCTAAAGTGCACCTGTCCTCAGCCTGTAAGCAGCTAACGTGTTTAGAATGGGCTAAAATTAGTGCACGATGAACAGGAAAATAATATAAGAGAAGTATATTATATAATAGAAATGGACAATAAATAAAAGCATAATACACAAGTAAAAAAAAAAATTAAAAAATAGTTAAAGTAGCATGAGACGGGAGTCAGCCTTGAGTTTGATACAAACGATCTTAAGGCTGAGGACCTCCCATGAATTAAATAGCAAAGATTTTTCGGTAGACACGGCAAGAAGCTCTCCATAATCCGCGCCCTCCGGCGACGTTACCTTACGGGAATGTAATATCTTAATACTTATCTTGATGTAATCCTCTTTTTTCTAATCAGAGAAGAGGTATAAATAACTGTTAATATGGGGTTTAAAGTGAGGGAATGGCTGGTTGTGAGGACGGAGCGCTGTGCCCGTTACTTATCGACCTTTTATCTTGTCTGGCCTCGTACTGAGAACGAGGCTGTAAAACATGGTTTTATCCATTTAATACCATTGCAGGGTGGTACTGCTCAAGGCGGCAGTTGGTGCGGGGGGGAGATATGGGGTCTATCTTTTCCCTGAGATCCATTGATACATGGATAAACTATATTTGTATCAATGGCCATTGTATCACTAATGCCTGCCGACAAATCATTACCCAAGTAGAGGACAACGTTTGGGAAGAGCTGGGTCATCCACAAGACAACCTAGGCAGAGATGGCTAGGACTCGATTAATGCCCATGGAGTCTGGATTCAACCTTCATTCTCCTACAATAACCCAGGAATCAGTTGAAGGGTGTCAGGACTATTGCTATTTCCTTGCTCCTTGCCTAGGGCCCAGTGAATGTCCATGGAGCCCAAATACAACCTTCATTCTCCAGCATTAACCCAGGAATCAGCTGAAGGGTGGCAGAAACAAAGCCATTTCCTTGATCCCTGCTTAGGGCCCAATGAATGCCCATGGGGCCCAGATACAGCCTTCATTCTCCAGCATTAACCCAGGAATCAGCTGAAGGGTGGCAGAACCAAAGCCATTTCCTTGATCCCTGCTTAGGGCCCAATGAATGCCCATGGGGCCCAGATACAGCCTTCATTCTCCTACATTAACCCAGAAATCAGCCAAAGGGTAGCTAGGCTAAAGATGTTTTCTTGCTCCTTGCCTAGGGCCCAGAGAATTCTCCTGAGGCCTGGATTCAACCTTCATTCTCCTGCAGTCACTCAGGAATCAGCTGAAGGGTAGCAAGGCCAAAGCTGTTTCCTTGCTCCTTGTCTAGGGCATGGGGAATGCCCATGGGGCCTGATACAACCTTCATTCTCCTGCAGTCACCCAGGAATCAGCTAAATAGTAGCAAGGCCAAAGCTGTTTCCTTGCTCCTTGCCTAGGGCATGGGGAATGCCCATGAGGCCTGATTCAACCTTCATTCTCCTGCAGTCACCCAGGAATCAGCTAAATGGTAGCAAGGCCGAAGCTGTTTCCTTGCTCCTTGCCTAGGGCATGGGGAATGACCATGGGGCCTGATTCAACCTTCATTCTCCTGCAGTCACTCAGGAATCAGTTGATGGGTGGCAGGACCAATGCTATTTGCTTGCCACTTGCCTAGGGCCCCCTTCTTCTTTATTCCATCTCTTCTTTTAGGGGGAGTTTAGTAAGAAAGAGGCCCAAAAAGGAATTATTTCCAGAAATGGTCGCATTGAATTTTACCATCACGGAGATTAGAAGTGGCCAGAGGAAGCTATTGCATGTTTGAGATGGCTTATGATTGGCCTTCTGACAGGATGTTGGCTCAGCGATAACGTTTCTTGAGCTTTGATATTGTTGCTAAATTTTGACATAATGGTTCCTGAGTGGCTGAACTCGGCTAGCTATCTGTGCCAGTGATTGGTCGTCAGTGGCCCATGGATGTTAGCTATGGGTGTTGGTCACATAGACACAAATGGTGAAGAACATCATCCATAAATGTTTCCTCTTTGGTACCAATTCAAGGGACATCCATTAACCGTGCCACAATCAATGGCGGAGAAGGCTGATCAGAGCCTGCCGCCCGCTGGGCCCACTGTAAGAGAAGTAGACAAGCATTAGACATGTGATGCGTGTTGTTTGGCGTGTGCGTGTGTGCCCTGCGTGTTTCTGTTTCCGCTCCAGTCAGCCACGTTGCCCTTGTTCTACCGCGATGTGTGATTTCTTATAAGACAACAAATGATAAAAAAAAAAAAAAACCTTTGCTGCGCGCAGCTGAATTTTTTTGTACTTTCACCCGAATTTTTTTGGAAATACTGTAAAAAATAAAAGGAGAATCCGAATAAAAAAGTTTTTAAACTTACCAGCAGTCTCCATTTTTACTGAAAGAAAAAAAAAAACCTTGAAGACATCATCATGGCCTGTTATGGCTGGGAAAGGTTTGTACACCCTTCAGCTTTGTGCTCCTTGGTTTGGCCTACATGGCTCCATATTTTTACAGGATCAATTACCATTTAATGGGGGTATGAAGGCTGAATAAACTAAGCCTGGGAATTTCTCTGGCAGTGCATGTCACTATAATGCTGGAACCAAATAGCAGGACTCCTGTATACCTTCTAACAGCAATAAATAAAAAAAGGACTGGCACTTCCTCAAGCTCTGAATGGTTGACCAAGTCAAAATGAACAGGCAGCATGTAATCTGATCCTAAATCAGCTCACTGCTGCCCTCTGTGTGCAGTCTGTACTGCTGCCTCCCCCTTATTTCCCCATATGTTACATTGGATCACTGTTGGAGAGTGAGCCCAGTGGTTGACAGGGGTATAGAGCTCAATAAATAATGAAAAATAGGCACAGACATGTGAAATTCACATCTCCGGTCATAGAACTGCCCCACTCTTCCTGAGAATGTCTTCATATCTTGGTTACACTGCCCCTGTCCTCTTACAGAACTTCAGGCATACACTATATGGCCAAAGGTTTGTGGACACCTGACCATAACTCCTAGATGAGCATATTGGACATTCTACTCCAAAACCATGGCCATGAATATACAGTTGCCCTCCTTTCCCCATGGTCATGAATATAAAGTTGCCCTCATCCCCCCATGGCCATGAATAAAGAGTTGCCCTCCTTTCCCCATGGCCATGACTATAGAGTTTCTCTCCTCCCCCATGGTCATAAATATAGAGTTGCCCTCCTTTCCCCATGGCCATTAATTTAGAGTTGCCCTCCTTTCCCCATGGCCATTAATTTAGAGTTGCCCTCCTTTCCCCATGGCCATGAATATAGAGTTTCCTCCTCCCCCCATGGCCATGAATATAGAGTTGCTCTCCTCCCCTATGGCCATGAATATCAAGTTGCCCTCATCCCCCATGGTCATAAATATACAATTGCCCTCCTTTCCCCATAGCCATAAATATAGAGGTGCCCTCCTTTCCCCATGGCTATGAATATAGAGTTGCCCTCCTTTCCCCATGGCCATGAATATAGAGTTGCCCTCCTCCCCCATGGTCATAAATATAGAGTTGCCCCCCCCCCATGGCCATGAATATAGAGTTGCCCTCCTCCCCCATGGTCATAAATATAGCGTTGCCCTCCTTTCCCCATGGCCATGAATATAGAGTTGCCCTCCTACCCCATGGTCATAAATATAGAGTTGTCCTCCTCCCCCCATGGCCATAAATATAGAGTTGCCCTCCTCCCCCCATGGCAATGAATATAGAGTTGCCCTCCTCCCCCATGGTCATAAATATAGAGTTGCCCTCCTCCCCCCCATGGCCATAAATATAGAGTTGCCCTCCTCCCCCATGGCCATAAATATAGAGGTGCCTCCTTTCCCCTTGGCCATAAATATAGAGGTGCCCTCCTTTCCCCTTGGCCATTAATTTAGAGTTGCCCTCCTTTCCCCATGGTCATGAATATAGAGTTGCCCTGATTCCCCCATGGCCATAAATATCAAGTTGCCCTCATCCCCATGGTCATAAATATACACTTGCCCTCCTTTCCCCTTGGCCATAAATATAGAGTTGCCCTCCTCCCCCATAGTCATAAATATAGAGTTGCCCTCCTTTCCCCATGGCCATGAATATAGAGTTGCCCTCCTTTCCCTATGGCCATGAATATAGAGTTGCCCTCCTACCCCCCATGGCCATAAATATACAGTTACCCTCCTCCCCACATGGCCATTAATATAGAGTTGGACCTGCTTTGTGGCTATACCATCCTCCACTCTTCTGGGAAGACTTTCCACAAAATTTTGGAGGGTGTCTGTGGGAATTTGCACCCATTTGTGAGGTCAGGTACTGCTGTTGGGAGAGAAGACCTGGCGTCACAATTGGCATTCATTCCAAAGGTGTTCAGTAGGGTTGAGGTCAGGACTCTGTGCAGGACACTTGAGCTTCTCCACACTAAACTGGGCAAAACATGTCTTTATGGAGCTTAGTTTTTTTAATTTTTTTTCCAGGGATGGACAGAATTCTGTTTTCATTTTTCAGATGAATTCAGGCTGAGGCTGGAAGTGTCTGCATTGGGTAAAAGAAAGGACAGAGAAGGAGTTGCAGTAACTAAATTGTCACACCCAGTGGTCTGTATCCCCTATAAATAGGACGGTCCAGATGCAGGAGCATATGGAAGGCTGTGTGGTTACACAAGTGTTAGAGAAGAGCATGGGAGAGTATTTGGGGACAGGGGGCACACGTGGAGTCACTAGATGACGCTGGGTTCACTGGAGAGCACTTGTTAATAAAGGGGCAAACTTGCACCTCACTAAACTATACGGGTACACTGGAGCTCACTTGGAGTCACTAGATCACATGGGGTGCAGTGGAGCTCACTTGGAGACAGGAGCACCCCTGGAGTCACTAGATAACATGGGTCACACTGGAGAGCACGTGGAGACACAGGGGCACACGCACACTCGGAGTCACCAGATGACATGGGATACACTGGAGAGCACATGGAGACAGGAGCACACTTAGAGAAACTAGATGACACGGGGCACACTGGAGAGCACGTGGAGACACGGGCACACGCACACTCGGAGTCACCAGATGACATGGGATACACTGGAGAGCACATGGAGACAGGAGCACACTTAGAGAAACTAGATGACATGGGGCACATAGGAGAACACTTGCAGACACAGGGGCACACTTGGAGTCACTAGATGGCACAGGGCACACTGGAAACCCCTTGAAGATACAGGGGCACACTTGGAGTCACTAGATGGCACAGGGCACACTGGAAACCCCTTGAAGATACAGGGGCACACTTGGAGTCACTAGATGGCACAGGGCACACTGGAAACCCCTTGAAGACACAGGGGCACACTTGGAGTCATTGGATGATATGGGGCACATGGAGAGCACTTGAAGACAGAAGGGCATATTTGCAGTCACTAGATTCACAGGGCACACTGGAGTGCACTTGGAGACACAGGGGCACACTTGGAGTCAATACAGTGAAGGAAATGCGTATTTGCTCCCCTGCTGATTTTGAATGTTTGCCCCTCACACAGAAATGATCGGTCTAAAAATCGAATGTTCGGTGTAGCAACAACAAGTTCAGCAGAAATGCGTCTAACAAATGATGACTGATCTGCATGTTCATGAGGGAAAGAAGGATTTGATCCCCTTCACAAAACATGACTTAGTACTTGGTGGCAAATCCCTTGTTGGCAATCACAGAGGTCAGACATTTCCTGTAGTTGGTCCCCAGGTTCGCACACATCTCAGGAGGGATTTTGGCCCACTCCTCTTGGCAGATCCTCTCCAAGTCATTAATGTTTGGTGGCTGACGTTTGGCAACTCGAACTTTCACAGTAGAGTACACTAGGGCACACTAGAAGACACTGGGGCACACTAGAGGACACTGAGGCACACTAGAGGACACTGAGGCACACTAAAGGACACTGGGGCACACTAGAGGACACTGGGGAACACTAGAGTACACTGGGGCACACTAGAGGACACTGAGGCACACTAGAGGACACTGGGGAACACTAGAAGACACTGGGGCACACTAGAGGACACTGGGGCACACTAGGGGATGCTGGGGCACACTAGAGGACGCTGGGGAACACTAGAAGACACTGGGGCACACTAGAGGACGCTGGGGCACACTAGGGGATGCTGGGGCACACTAGAGAACGCTGGGGCACACTAGAGAACGCTGGGGAACACTAGAGGACGCTGGGGAACACTAGAGGATGCTGGGGCACACTAGAGAACGCTAGGGCACACTTGAGAATGCTAGGGCACACTTGACGCTAGGGAACACTAGAGGACACTGGGGCACACTAGAAGACACTGGGGCACACTAGAGGACACTGGGGCACACTAGAGGACACTGGGGCACACTAGAGGACACTGGGGCACACTAGAGGACACTGGGGCACACTAGAGGACACTGGGGCACACTAGAGGACACTGGGGAACACTAGAGGACACTGAGGCACACTAGAGGACACTGGGGCACACTAGAGGACACTGGGGCACACTAGAGGACACTGGGGAACACTAGAAGACACTGGGGCACACTAGAGTACACTGGAGCACACTAGAGTACACTGGGGCACACTAGAGTACACTGGGGCACACTAGAGGACACTGGGGAACACTAGAGGACACTGGGGAACACTAGAGGACACTGGGGAACACTAGAAGACACTGGGGCACACTAGAAGACACTGGGGCACACTAGAGGACACAGGGGAACACTAGAAGACACTGAGGCACACTAGCGTACGCTGGGGCACACTAGAGAACGCTAGGGCACACTTGAGAATGCTAGGGCACACTTGACGCTAGGGAACACTAGAGGACACTGGGGCACACTAGAGGACACTGGGGCACACTAGAGGACACTGAGGCACACTAGAGGACACTGGGGCACACTAGAGGACACTGGGGCACACTAGAGGACACTGGGGCACACTAGAGGACACTGGGGAACACTAGAAGACACTGGGGCACACTAGAGGACACTGGGGAACACTAGAAGACACTGGGGCACACTAGAAGACACTGGGGCACACTAGAGGACACAGGGGAACACTAGAAGACACTGAGGCACACTAGCGTACGCTGGGGCACACTAGAGGACGCTGGGGAACACTAGAAGACGCTAGGGAACACTAGAAGACGCTGGGGCACACTAGAGGACACTGGGGCACACTAGAGGACGCTGGGGAACACTAGAGGACGCTGAGGAACACTAGAAGACACTGGGGCACACTAGAAGACGCTGAGGCACACTAGAAGACGCTGAGGCACACTAGAAGACGCTGTGGCACACTAGAGGATGCTGGGGAACACTAGAGGACGCTGGGGCACACTAGAAGACGCTGAGGCACACTAGAGGACACTGGGGCACACTAGAGGACAATGAGGCACACTAGAGGACACTGGGGCACACTAGAGGACACTGAGGCACACTAGAGGACGCTGAGGCACACTAGAAGACGCTGAGGCACACTAGAAGACGCTGAGGCACACTAGAGGACAATGAGGCACACTAGAGGACACTGGGGCACACTAGAGGACACTGAGGCACACTAGAGGACACTGAGGCACACTAGAGGACACTGGGGCACACTAGAGGACACTGGGGCACACTAGAGGACACTGGGGCACACTAGAGGACGCTGGGGCACACTAGAGGACGCTGGGGCACACTAGAGGACGCTGGGGCACACTAGAGGACGCTGGGGCACACTAGAGGACGCTGGGGCACACTAGAGGATGCTGGGGCATACTGGTGACTTTAAGCACCCAGAGGCTGGAGACAAATTTGGGAGGTGAGCATGACACATATCTGTTGTACTTGTATCCCAGAAGGTCAGGCGGGGTTGCAGACAGAGTTGAGACACTCTACAATAGTATACCATGTGATCATTTTTTTTTTTTTCTATGGTTGAACTGGATGAACTTTTGTCTTTTTTCAGCCAGACTAACTATGTAACTATAATAAGGAGCCCAATCACTTCCAGGATGGAGTCTGACATACAGCGATACGGAGAATTCTACGCATGGTGAAATCTTCATTTTCTGAATACCTAATATTAATGACATGAAAAATGTGAAACAAAACCTAAGCAAAGTCCTTTGCCCCACAGCGTCCTGCCCCCATAGGCTCCTGCCTGCGCTGCCTATCCCCCGAGTCCGATGCAGGTACATACTCGCACATTGTTCTCTGCTGTTCCAGCGGGATTCTGGGAAATGCGCTCGCGTTCGCAGTAACGGGGGCCACTGTTTGCATTAATGTGTCTGCTTCAAGGTCGGACGGATGCTGTGTTGCCATAGCAACCAGAGGGAGATGGAAATCGATGCGCAGCTGGAGATGCTGGCAGACGGTACGCTTCCCCGTGTCAGATGTGCGGAATGTGTGTCAGGATCACAGGACGTTGGAATCAGAACCGCATCATAATACAAAATGACAGGACGACTCCCCTCTCCTCCCCCCCCCACCACAATCACCTCCAACAACGCCGCGTCTACTGAGACTGCAGCTAATGAGCGCCAATCTGGAGCAACACGACTCCTTCCTGTCCTGAAAAGACCCAAATTCTTGGAGGCCGCTGTGTCACCCCCGTTTATTTTCACTCCTTAAAATTGTGTAGGGAAAAATCCCAGATGTACCTGATCATATAGAGCCACGTGTGAGAAGCGTGCTGCATGGGTCAGCTTCCATCGGGGCCTCCCAGGGATTTGGCTTTGGTTATACAACGGCCTTCCGTTACAGAATCTAAGGAAACAAAATGGATCAGTAAATATCATCCAAGCCCATTGGTCGTGTATTCTTCTTGAATCTTGGTGTGCGAACATTAGCATACAAGCACTTAATGTAACCATTAGGAAAACATAGAACATTCATTCTTCTTTATCATCGAGCTTTGTGTATTTCTTCCAGATCTGTGCAGGAATCCAGCGTGAGACTTCCTGGGATAAAGACCGCTCACTGCTGCTCTCGCTGCTTGTACAGGGTGACTGGTCTTGTCTCCGCCTCCTCCTGTAGTTCTCTGCAGGCAGCCTGTAGTGGGTGAAGCTTGCTGGGTCCCTCCCACAGCTCCGCTCTCTCTCCTTGTACAGGGTGACTGGTCTTGTCTCCACCCCTTCCTGAGGCAGCCTGTAGTGGGTGGGGTCTGCTGGGCCACTCCCATAGTTCTGCTCTCTCTCCTTTTGCAGGATGAATGGTTGTCTCCGCCCCCCCCCTCCTGTAGTTCTCTGCAGGCAGCCTGTAGTGGGTGGAGCTTGTTGGGTCCCTCCCACAACTCTGCTCTCTCTCCTTGTACAGGGTGACTGGTCTTGTCTCCACCCCCTCCTGAGGCAGCCTGTAGTGGGTTGGGTCTGCTGGGCCCCTCCCACAGCTCCACTCTCTCTCCTTGTACAGGGTGACTGGTCTCGTCTCCACCCCCTCCTGAGACAGCCTGTAGTGGGTGGGGTCTGCTGGGCCCCTCCCATAGTTCTGTTCTCTCTCTTTGTGCAGGGTGACTGGTCTTGTCTCCGCCCCCCTCTCCTGTAGTTCCCTGCAGGCAGCCTGTAGTGGGTGGAGCCTGCTGGGCCCCTCCCATAGCTCTGCTCTGTGTACAGAACAGTGATGATGTCACTGCTACTTTTTCAAGGTAATATCTGGACATATGTGGTTTTATATCTTTTGTGGCTGTTGAGGAATATACACTATATTGCCAAAAGTATTGGAACGCCTGCCTTTACACACACATGAACTTTAGGGCTCTTTCAGATGGATGTTCCGATCGGGTCTGCCTGCCCATTTTTCAGACGGATCCAATCGGAACCTCCATTCTCCCCTATGGAGTGGCCGGTGTAAACAGATGTGTCCGTTTACACCCGCCAACATCCAATCCACCAAAAAGAGATGGATGGGGATCCAATTCCCCTTCCGTCCGTCGGATCGGGTTGGATGGAAATGGACAGGTAGTCCATTCTCATCCAACCGCCCATTGAGGAGATTGAGCTACACAGACCTGTCATCTGCTTGCTCAGTGGGGATCAGCGGAGAGATTCCCCGCTGAGAAAGCGGATCCCCTAAATGGGTCCAGTGTGACAGGACCCTTAATGGCCTCCCAGTCTTAGTCCGTAGGGTTCAATATTGAGTTGGCCCCGCCCTTTCCACGCACATGACCCTTAATGGCCCCCCAGTCTTAGTCCGTAGGGTTCAATATTGAGTTGACCCCGCCCTTTCCACGCACATGACCCTTAATGGCCCCCCAGTCTTAGTCCGTAGGGTTCAATATTGAGTTGGCCCCACCCTTTCCACGCACATGACCCTTAATGGCCCCCCAGTCTTAGTCCGTAGGGTTCAATATTGAGTTGACCCCGCCCTTTCCACGCACATGACCCTTAATGGCCCCCCAGTCTTAGTCCGTAGGGTTCAATATTGAGTTGACCCCGCCCTTTCCACGCACATGACCTTGAATGGCCCCCCAGTCTTAGTCCGTAGGGTTCAATATTGAGTTGGCCCCGCCCTTCCCACACACATGACCTTTAATGGCCTCCCAGTCTTAGTCCGTAGGGTTCAATATTGAGTTTGCCGGCCTTTCCACACACATGACCTTAAATGGCACCCCAGTCTTAGTCCGTAGGGTTCAATATTGAGTTGGCCCCGCCCTTTGCAGCTATAACAGCTTCAACTCTTCTGGGAAGGCCGTCCACAAGGTTTAGGAGGGTGTCTATGGGAAGGTTGGACCATTCTTCCAGAAGCACATTTGTCAGGTCAGGCACTGATGTCGGGGGAGGAGGCCTGGCTCGCAGTCTCCGGTCTAATTCATCCCAAAGGTGTTCTATGGGGTTGAGGTCAGGACTCTGTGCAGGACAGTCAAGTTCCTCCACCCCAAACTGGCTCCTCCATGTCTTTATAGACCTTGCTTTGTGCACTGGTGCGCAGTCATGTTGGAACAGGAAGGGGCCATCCCCAAACTCCTTCCACAAAGTTGGGAGCATGAAATTGTCCAAAATGTCGCCTTAAGAGTTCCCTTCACTGGAACTAGGGGGCCAAGCCCAACCACTGAAAAACACCCCCACACCGTAATCCCCCCTCCACCAAACTTTACACTTGGCACAATGCAGTCAGGCAAGTACCGTTCTCCTGGCAACTGCCAAACCCAGACACGTCCATCGGATTGCCAGACAGAGAAGCGTGATTGGTCACTCCAGAGAACACGTTTCCCCTGTTCTAGAGTCCGGTGGCAGCGTGCTTTACACCACGGCATCCGACGCTTTGCATTGCGCTTGGTGATGAAAGGCTTGGATGCAGCTGCTCGGCCATGGAAACCCATTCCATGGAGCTCTCTACGCACTATTGTTGGGCTCATCTGAAGGCCACACCAAGTTTGGAGGTCTTTAGCTATTGACTCTGCACACAGTTGGCGACTTCTGCGCACTGTGCGCTTCAGCATGCTGACCCCGCCCTGTCATGTGACGTGGCCTACCACTTAATGGCTGAGTGTCTGTTGTTCCCAGTTGCTTCCATTTTGTTATAATCCCACTAACAGTTGAGGGTGGAATATTTAGTAGCCAGGAACCTAGGGGCTTGATTGTATACTCCTGTGTCCATGGAGGTGATTGGAACACCTGAATCACATGATATGGAGGGGATTGGAACACCTGAATCACATGATATGGAGGGGATTGGAACACCTGAATCACATGATTTGGAGGGGATTGGAACACCTGAATCACATGATATGGAGGGGATTGGAACACCTGAATCACATGATATGGATGGGATTGGAATACCTGAATCACATGATTTGGAGGGGATTGGAACACCTGAATCACATGATTTGGAGGGGATTGGAACACCTGAATCACATGATATGGAGGGGATTGGAACACCTGAATCACATGATATGGAGGGGATTGGAACACCTGAATCACATGATATGGAGGGGATTGGAACACCTGAATCACATGATTTGGAGGGGATTGGAACACCTGAATCACATGATTTGGAGGGTGGGGCCAATATTTTTGGCAATATAGTGTATCCTTTTTAATTAAAAAGTGGAGATGTTCCTTAAAGTCCAACTCCACTTTTTCTGTCATTTAGGATGGAGCAGGAAAGAGCATTACTATTGCTGGTGTCCCTTGTCAGAACAGGAAGTGATAGGAAATCTCACCAAAGGGGACACAAAGACACATTGTTAGTGAAGAGGGGGAGGGGGCACAAGGTCTGACAATGTTCATATACCTGTCCCGGTGACAACTGCTGCCCCTCTCCCACATTTCATGCATAGGTGTCACAGGAACAGGAAGTAGAAGACAATCTCCCCAATGAGAGGGTGGCCACTCCTGCTGCTCTGGCAGGAAGTTAGCTGTGTGCAGGAAAATCCTTCCCCCCAGAATCAGAGTTTTATCATAATGGAACATTCAGGTCTGGGCCAGAAATGTTCCCGAGTCGCCGATCTTCTCCATCCTTGTGTGGAAGGCTGGATCAGGTCTGTGCCGGGTCAGTACACTTCGCTCCGATGTCAGAAACGCTTCCCGGACCTCTCTGTCTTCACTGCGCTGAGTCCCGGACGCCATTATTAGATTAGGATGCTTCGTTACATCTCAGATTTATACCGACAGACGCGTTCTGGCCGGGAGGCTCCAGGAGAATCCACTGACTGTCCGGCAGCGTCACCCCAGAATAACTAGCATTTCGTACAATTCCATGCTGGAGGTCAGAGGTCAGTGTAGAGGTCACACGGGGTCAGAGGATCCAGTACTGGTGTATGATGGCTTCCTTCACAAATCCGGGACACTAAGTGTTCATTGTCAGTATCTGATACATCCTACAGGATCTGGAAGTATCACCACCAGTACCAGAAGGGCCACAGTCCCCCTCCTGCTGGACTACAATCTCCCTCCTGGCAGGCCACAGCCTTCCTTCTGTCCAATCACAGCCTCCCTCCAGCCAGGCCACAGCCTTTCTTCTGTCCAATCACAGCCTCCCTCCTGCCGGTTCAAACCCTGCCTCCTGCTAGGCCACAGTCTCCCTCCTGCCAGGCCACGGCCTTCCTTCTGCCCAATCACGGCTCCCTCCTGTCGGTTCAAACCCTCCCTCCTGCTAGGCCACAGCCTCCCTCCTGCCAGGCCACAGCCTTCTTTCTGCCCAATCACAGACTCCCTCCTGCTGGTTCAAAACCTCCCTCCTGCTGGGCCACAGCCTACCTCATGCCAGCTCATAGCCTTCCTACTGCCAGGCCACAGCCTCCCTCCTGCTGGGCCACAACCTCCCTTCTGCCTGGTCTCGGCCTCCCTCCTGCTGGGTCACAGCCTCCCTCATGCAGGACCACAACCTACCTCCTGCTGGGCCACAGCCTCCCTCCTGCTGGGCCACAGCCTCCCTCCTGCTGGGCCACAGCCTCCCTCCTGTTGGTTCACAACCTCTCCCTTCCGGGCCACAGCCTCCCTCCTGCTGGGCCACAGCCTGCCCACTGCCAGATCACAGCCTCCCTCCTGCCGGGCCACAGCCTCCCTCCTGTTGGTTCACAACCTCCCCCCTGCCGGGCCGAAGCCTCCCTCTTGCAAGGTCTTAGCCTTCCTACTGCCAGGTCAAAACCTCCCTCCTGCTGAGCCACAGCCTCCCTCCTGCCAGGTCACAGCCTCCCTCCTGCTCCGTCACAGCTTCCATTTTTCCGGGCCACAGCCTCCCTCCTACCAGATCACAACCTCCCTCCTGCCGGGCCACAGCCTCCCTCCTGTTGGTTCACAACCTCCCCCCTGCCGGGCCGATGCCTCCCCCCTGCCAGGTCATAGTCTTCCTACTGCCAGGTGAAAACCTCCCTCCTGCTGGGCCACAGCCTCCCTCCTGCCGCACCATAGTATCACTCTTATCAGGCTATGTCCTCCATCCCGCTGAGCTGCAGCCTGCCTCCTCCTGGGCCACAATTACCCTTTTGCTGGGCCACAGCCTCCCTTCTGCCGGGCCACAACCTCCCGTTTGGGATCCACTATCCCACTAACACCAAAGATTTGTAGGACTGTTCTCTCCTGAAGGCTAATATCCCAATGAGAGAAGAGGGCGGGGTTAGTCCCTCCCATGTGAATCCATTTGCAGGCTGTGTAGTCTGATCTCCCTGCCAGTCAAGTCGGTACAACTCCTCCAGGATTGAAAAATAAATGAATTTATCCTGAAGATAACAGAGGACAGATATGTACAAAGAGGACAACGCCCCCTCAGGCTGGCTCCGCCTCCGCCTCCTACATCTTCATTTCTCTGCTGTGGCTTATGAAGGGAGGAGGAGGTGGCACCTGGGATGAAGGGTTTTGGCTTGGGAGGTGGGGGTTGGGGGGCGCAATCCATTTTTTAGGTCTGCTTTAAGAAGAACCCCAAAGAGTCGTTGGAGCCTATAATTATCGTCTGTGTGCCGCATCCTCAGACGACCTTCCCTGCTCTCCGGGGATCAGGTGTGATGTCGCCCCCCCCGCGTGTCACTTCTATGTGTTACAACAAAGTGCAGACACCGTTCCAGGAATAAAAGTGTCACCTGATTCCGAGAAATGTGTATACAGCCGGTGAATACTCCCGGTGAAAGTGATATAAAGGGTTCATTCACCTCCAGGAACATTTTCTATTAACCCCCCCCATGTAGCCCCTGAGCACATTACACTTCCCTCTACTCTCCACTGAAGGTGCTCCCACATCACCTGAGCCCCCGATGTCCAATGATGGTGTTCCAACATCACCTGACCCCCCGATGTCCAATGATGGCGTTCCAACATCACCTGACCCCCCGATGTCCAATGATGGCGTTCCAACATCACCTGACCCCTGGTCTCCAATGAAGGCGCTCCCACATCATCTGACCCCCCCGATGTCCAATGAAGGCGCTCCCACATCATCTGACCCCCCCGATGTCCAATGATGGCGTTCCAACATCACCTGACCCCTGGTCTCTAATGAAGGTGCTCCCACATCACCTGACCCCCCGATGTCCAATGAAGGCGCTCCCACATCATCTGACCCCCCCGATGTCCAATGATGGCGTTCTAAAATCACCTGACCCCCCGATATCCAATGATGGTGTTCCAACATCACCTGACCCCCCAATGTCCAATGATGGCGTTCCAACATCACCTGACCCCCCAATGTCCAATGATGGTGTTCCAACATCACCTGACCCCCCGATGTCCAATGATGGCGTTCCAACATCACCTGACCCCCCGATGTCCAATGATGGCGTTCCAACATCACCTGACCACCCGATGTCCAATGATGGCGTTCCAACATCACCTGACCCCTGGTCTCTAATGAAGGCGCTCCCACATCACCTGACTCCCTGATGTCCAATGAAGGCGCTCCCACATCACCTGACCCCCCGATGTCCAATGAAGGCGCTCCCACATCACCTGACCCCCCGATGTCCAATGATGGCGTTCCAACATCACCTGACCCCTGGTGTCTAATGAAAGCGCTCTGACATCACCTGATCCCTTGTGTCCAATAAAGTGGCTCCTACATCACCTTACTCCCAGTGTCTAATGAAGGTGCTCTGACATCACCTGACCCACAGTGTCCAATGAAGGGGTTACAACATCACCTGACCCCCAGTGTCCAATAAAGTGGCTCCCACATCACCTGACCCACGGTGTCCAATAAAGTGGCTCCCACATCACCTGACCCACGGTGTCCAATAAAGTGGGTCCCACATCACCTGACCCACGGTGTTCAATGAAGGGCTTCCTACATCTCCTGACTCTCGGTGTCCAATGAAAGGGCTCCCACATTACCTGACCCACGGTGTCCAATAAAGTGGCTCCCACATTACCTGACCCACAGTGTTGAATGAAGGGGCTCCTACATCTCCTGACCCCCGGTGTCAAATGAAGGCGCTCTGACATCACCTGACTCCTTGTGTACAATGAAAGGGCTCCCACATCATCTGACCCCTGGTGTTCAATGAAGGGGCTCCCACACCACCTGACCCCCCGGTGTCCAATGAAGGTGCCCTGACATCACCTTATCCCTGGTTTCCAATGAAGGGGATCCCACATCACATGACTCATGGTGTCCAGTGAAGGTGCTCTGACATCATCCGACCCCCCGATGTCCAATGATGGCGTTCCAACATCACCTGACCCCCCGATGTCCAATGATGGCGTTCCAACATCACCTGACCCCTGGTTTCTAATGAAAGCGCTCCCACATCACCTGTCCCCTGGTGTCCAATGAAGGTGCTGCCACATCACCTGACCTCCTGTGTCCAATGATGAATCTCTCACATCACCTGCACCCTGGTGTCCAATGTGTCGCTCAAACATCACCTGACTCCCTGCGTCCAATGGATGTGTTCCCATGTCACCTGACCCACAGTGTCCAATGAAGGCGCTCTGACATCACCTGACCCACAATATCCAATGAAGACATAGACATGCGGTGTTGTACCACCAGCCAGGTGCAGACAGATCGGTAGCTGCCTGAATTATGGGGGGCAGTCACTGTCAGCTTGGTTCTGGAAATGTTTGTTGCCTGGCTGTCATGTTCATCCTCTGTTTCATCATTATCTGGGTGATTGAAGCATGTGGCCAGTGAAGTCCAATCGCCACAGAGCTGTTCTGGATTCATCCATCAGAGAGCTGGAGGATGAGAATGACAGCTAGGCCCCAGGGATATCAAAAGTTTCTCAGTACAGCTTCTCTGTCACTGAAGTGACTAATGATTTACTAATTGCTAAAACCAATGGCCACTACTCCGTAATCATCCCAACCAATGGTCACTACTCCGTACTCATCCCAACCAATGGTCACTACTCTGTACTCATCCCAACCAATGGTCACTACTCCGTACTCATCCCAACCAATGGTCACTACTCCGTACTTATCCCAACCAATGGTCACTACTCCGTACTTATCCCAACCAATGGCCACTACTCCGTACTCATCCCAACCAATGGCCACTACTCCGTACTTATCCCAACCAATGGTCACTACTCCGTACTCATCCCAACCAATGGTCACTACTCCGTAATCATCCCAACCAATGGTCACTACTCCGTACTTATCCCAACCAATGGTCACTACTCCGTACTCATCCCAACCAATGGTCACTACTCCGTACTCATCCCAACCAATGGTCACTACTCCGTAATCATCCCAACCAATGGTCACTACTCCGTACTCATCCCAACCAATGGTCACTACTCCGTACTCATCCCAACCAATGGTCACTACTCCGTACTTATCCCAACCAATGGTCACTACTCCGTAATCATCCCAACCAATGGCCACTACTCCGTCATCATCCCAACCAATGGCCACTACTCCGTACTCATCCCAACCAATGGTCACTACTCCGTACTCATCCCAACCAACGGCCACTACTCCGTACTCATCCCAACCAACGGTCACTACTCCGTACTCATCCCAACCAACGGCCACTACTCCGTACTCATCCCAACCAACGGCCACTACTCCGTACTCATCCCAACCAACGGCCACTACTCCGTACTCATCCCAACCGACGGCCACTACTCCGTACTCATCCCAACCGACGGCCACTACTCCGTACTCATCCCAACCGACGGCCACTACTCCGTACTCATCCCAACCGACGGTCACTACTCCGTACTCATCCCAACCGACGGCCACTACTCCGTACTCATCCCAACCGACGGCCACTACTCCGTACTCATCCCAACCGACGGCCACTACTCCGTACTCATCCCAACCGACGGCCACTACTCCGTACTCATCCCAACCGACGGCCACTACTCCGTACTCATCCCAACCGACGGCCACTACTCCGTACTCATCCCAACCGACGACCACTACTCCGTACTCATCCCAACCGACGGCCACTACTCCGTACTCATCCCAACCGATGGCCACTACTCCGTACTCATCCCAACCGACGGCCACTACTCCGTACTCATCCCAACCGACGGCCACTACTCCGCACTCATCCCAACCAATGGCCACTACTCCGCACTCATCCTAACCAATGGCCACTACTCCGTACTCATCCCAACCAATGGCCACTACTGCGCACTCATCCCAACCAATGGCCACTACTCCGCACTCATCCCAACCAATGGCCACTACTGCGCACTCATCCCAACCAATGGCCACTACTCCGCACTCATCCCAACCAATGGCCACTACTGCGCACTCATCCCAACCAATGGCCACTACTCCGCACTCATCCCAACCAATGGCCACTACTCCGTACTCATCCTAACCAATGGCCTCTACTCCGAACTCATCCTAACCAATGGCCACTACTCCGTACTCATCCCAACCAATGGTCACTACTCCGTACTCATCCTAACCAATGGCCTCTACTCCGAACTCATCCCAACCAATGGCCTCTACACCGTACTCATCCCAACCAATGGCCTCTACTCCGTACTCATCCCAACCAATGGCCACTACTTTGTACTCATCCTAACCAATGGCCACTACTCCGTACTCATCCCAACCAATGGCCTCTACGCCGTACTCATCCCAGCCAATGGCCACCACCTCCTCTCCATTCCCTCTTGCTATAGGGCGGGGCCGGGACAAGGGGTGGGCAGGAGGGGTGGCTGCCCTGGGCACTGTGGTATCACTGTGTGAGGTGAGGGGGCACCATGAGAAGATTGGGGGGAGAGGCCTCCGCTCAGTGTCCTCCACCCCTCTCTGCCAATCCCTCCACTGACCTCCGCTCAGTGTCCTCCACCCCTCTCTGCCAATCCCTCCACTGACCTCCGCTCAGTGTCCTCCACCCCTCTCTGCCAATCCCTCCACTGGCCTCCGCTCAGTGTCCTCCACCCCTCTCTGCCAATCCCTCCACTGGCCTCCATTCAGTGTCCTCCACCCCTCTCTGCCAATCCCTCCACTGGCTTCCCATTGCCCAACGGATAAAATTCAAAACAATAACAATAACGTATAAAGACATTTATAACTCCGCCCCAAATTACATCACTGATCTTGTCTCTAAATATCACCCAAACCGTACTCTCCGCTCCTCGCAAGACCTCCTACTCTCTAGCTCCCTTGTCTCCTCCTCCCATGCTCGTCTCCAGGACTTCTCCAGAGCTTCCCCCATCCTCTGGAACTCTCTACCCCAATCTATCATACTATCGCCTACTCTGCTCACTTTTAGGAGATCTCTGAAAACCTCTGTTCAGGGAAGCCTATCCTGCCCTCAGCTAATACTGGAATCTTCTATTCCTCCCACCAGTCCATCCCCCACAGTTACTACCTTTTGCACCACTAGCCCCTCCCTCCTAGATTGTAAGCTCCTAGGATCAGGCCCTCCTATCCCTCTTATATTGAACTGTATTGTCTCCCGTTATAAAGTGCTGAGCAAACTGTTGGCGCCATAAATCCTGTATAATAATAATAACTGAAGTCTTTCCCAACCAGGACATGACTGGCTGCTCTGGAGATGCTACCTGCCTGGCTGTCATGGTGGATCTGTCTATCTGGTTACCTTGGTGATCTGTCTGGTTGTCATGGAGATGCTTCTATCCGGGTGTCATGGTGATCCGCTACGTGTCTCGGCCTCTGTCTCCCCCTGGCGGTTTGTACCTCAGCACCAACCACAAGATGGCGGCACCAGAAGTCCCGCCCCCGGCGGCTTTTTAGCCGGAAGTGAGGATCACGCGACCGGCCGAGATGTTCCCGGAGCTTCAGAGCGCGCTGAGCCCAGAGCGGGTGAGAGACCGGACCGGGGGAGGGGGCGGGGCCTTTCTAGCTGACCCCACCCCCCTTTTACCTGCTTGCTCGCACACCAATCAGAATTCACCGAGCAAAGGAGGCTGGTTTGTTGCTATGGTTTACCCCATCCACTCTTCACTGATTGGTTGCTATGGGTAACTGTTCCCCGCCCACCCTCTGGTTGCTATGGGTAACTGCCCCTCGCTCCTCCACTTTCATCTGGTTGCTATGGGTAACCACACCACCCACCCTCCTCTGGTTGCTATGGGTAACCACTCTCCTCTGGTTGCTATCGGTAACCGCTCCCCACCCTCTGGTTGCTATGAGTAACTGCCCCCCCCCTCCACTTTCATCTGGTTGCTATGGGTAACCCACCCCATCCACCCTCCTCTGGTTGCTATGGGCAATCACCTCACTCACTGGTTGCTATGGGTAACTGCTCCTCACCCTCCTCTGGTTGCTATGGGTAACCAACCTCCTCCACTTTCCTCTGGTTGCTATGGATAACTGCCCTGCTCTGTTGATCTCTCTTTTAGGATGACAGTGCAGTCGGCACCTGTTCTGAACAACCACAGTGTACATCCAATCACAGAGCAGGAAAAGTTAATGGGGAGGGGGGGGGGGGGTTGGAAACATGGACGCCTCCTGTATACCTGACCCTCACATTCCGCCATGGGAGGGGTCCTGGAAATGTTCCCTGCCTGGCTGTTCATGGGTTTTGTATCCCTGGACAAGCATGCAGCCAGTGAAGTCAGAGGATAATGGCATTCCTTTACATGTCAGTGTGTGGGGGAGGGCGAAGAACATCTGTCAGGATTTTACTGCCCCCTGTGTCCCCGCTGGAGAGATTCATGCTCTGTAATAGTGTGGTGTCACTAGAACAGGAAATGGGGGGAATCTTCCAATGGGGACACCTGATCTGGGGAGGGGGCTTCCCTCACTCTGGAGAGATTCTCTCATTTCCGGTTGTCACCCAGACAGGAAGTGAAGGGAAATCTCCCCACTGGGGACACAGACAGTCATGTGACCTCTAATGTCCTCATCTCCCCGTCTGACATCTTTCTGTCCTTTAGCGGCAGTTCACGCTGATCAGTGATTGGAGGACGGACGGCAGCTTCCTGATACATCACTTCCTGTCCTACTACCTGAAATGTAAGTGTGTCACCCGTCTGAGTCCTCCCCCCCACGGCACGGACCGCCAGAGTGACCCCCCCCCCCCCCCCCCCACGGCACGGACCGCCAGAGCGACCCCCCCCCTCCCCACACAGCACGGACCGCCAGAGCGACCCCCCCCCCCCTCCCCACACGGCACGGACCGCCAGAGCGACCCCCCTCCCCACACGGCACGGACCGCCAGAGCGACCCCCCCCACACGGCACGGACCGCCAGAGCGACCCCCCCCCACACGGCACGGACCGCCAGAGCGACCCCCCTCCCCACACGGCACGGGCCGCCAGAGCGACCCCCCCCCCCCACACGGCACGGGCCGCCAGAGCGACCCCCCCCACACAGCACGGGCCGCCAGAGCGACCCCCCCCCCACACACACTGCCCGGACCGCCAGAGCGACACCCCCCCCTACACTGCCCGGACCGCCAGAGCGACCCCCCCCCCCCTACACTGCCCGGACCGCCAGAGTGACCCCCCCCGCACTGCCCGGACCGCCAGAGTGACCCCCCCCCGCACTGCCCGGACCGCCAGAGCGACCCCCCCCCCCCCACACGGCACGAACCGCCAGAGCGCCCCCCCTACACTGCCCGGACCGCCGGAGCGCCCGGAGCGCCCCCCCCTGCACTGCCCGGACCGCCGGAGCGACCCCCCCCCCTGCACTGCCCGGACCGCCGGAGCGACCCCCCCCCTGCACTGCCCATACCGCCGGAGCGACCCCCCCCTGCACTGCACAAACCGCCGGAGTGACCCCCTGCACTGCCCGGACCGCCAGAGCGACTCCCACCCCTGCACTGCCCGGACCGCCAGAGCGACTCCCACCCCTGCACTGCCCGGACCGCCAGAGCGACTCCCCCCCCTGCACTGCCCGGACCGCCAGAGCGACTCCCCCCCCTGCACTGCCCGGACCGCCAGAGCGACTCCCCCCCCTGCACTGCCCGGACCGCCAGAGCGACTCCCCCCCCTGCACTGCCCGGACCGCCAGAGCGACTCCCCCCCCTGCACTGCCCGGACCGCCAGAGCGACTCCCCCCCCTGCACTGCCCGGACCGCCAGAGCGACTCCCCCCCCCCCTGCACTGCCCGGACCGCCAGAGCGACTCCCCCCCCTGCACTGCCCGGACCGCCAGAGCGACTCCCCCCCCTACACTGCCCGGACCGCCAGAGCGACTCCCCCCCCTACACTGCCCGGACCGCCAGAGCGACTCCCCCCCCTACACTGCCCGGACCGCCAGAGCGCCCCCCCCTACACTGCCCGGACCGCCAGAGCGCCCCCCCCTACACTGCCCGGACCGCCAGAGCAACCCCCCGCACAGCACGGACCGCCAGAGCGCCCCCCCCCTGCACTGCCCGGACCGCCGGAGCGACCCCCCCCCCCCTGCACTGCCCGGACCGCCGGAGCGACCCCCCCCCCTGCACTGCCCGGACCGCCGGAGCGACC